>NC_081344.1:13600357-13602857 GCF_029784015.1 Lycium ferocissimum | reverse complement strand
TCTCTTTGAGCGCGTAAGATTCCATATAAAAGTGTAAATAATACATAAAAAATAAGACCAAGAAAAATAAAAGTTCTGTTATGGAAACTTTGGCAAAAAAGATCAAATTACTATTCATCTTCTTCATAGTCTGAACCCAAAATTTGATCCTAATGCACTTTAAATCTCAATCCAAACATCACCAAATTTGGCATTCGAATTCTCTCAAACGTTTCGGTTCTTTTGATATATCAATTACCCCTTCGAAATGAAGCTCAAAGATCGAAAATTGAGAAGAAAAATTCAAGCTTTGTTCATGGCAAGATCATGGAGTCGTTCAAGTTCTTCTTCACGTTAACGTCTTCTAAGCACAACCTTCAAACAATCAACCAAGAATTTTATTCATCAATCCGAATTTGAAGACCAAAATTGAAAGCTTCAAGTATTACTTTGACAATGGAGTTTTTGTTTACGGCTCTACTATCTTAATCCACTATGATTAATCATGTTTTCAATGTCGACAATGTCACAAATCCTATATAATATCGAAAAAGACCCGTTTGATTTGGTCGTTACAATGGAGTTTTTTTGGGTTTGAAATTTTGGAAAAATACCCAATTGAAGAATAATTAAATCTTTTAAACTCAACACAAAGGAAAGCAAAAAGGTATAATCTTGAAATATTTACAAACTCAACACAAAAGCATGAAGCAAAATATTTATAATTGAATGAAAATTAGCTCTAATAACTTGAAAAAAATTTGGTCACTATAAGTGCACTTATAACGACCGGATTTATCTCTTTCGTTAAAAAGTAGGCCCAGATCAAATTCCCCGTAGTGGAGCGCGTGGCATACACTCAAATGAGTTTGGGTGACTTTGTCCATTTGAAAGCATAGATAATACACAAAAAATAAGTCAAAATAAAGGATAAGTTTAGGTGTGTTATGGCAACAATTGTCAAATGCCAAGTGTGTTTTGAACACTTTTCCCTTTATATTTTGTTATTGGTCCTCTTCGAATAGCCAATACCTTAGTTACCCATTCAACATCATAAGGTCTAAGGTTATTTATAGGGACACATTGTTTTTGCAAATCTTATTTCGTTGTCATTCGCAAACATCTGTAATAGATAAGGAAAAGCAAACAATATCTAATATGGGTGATTAATTTATACATTAAACTCTGATTAATTTATATATTAAACTAAAGGTTACCAGCTTCCTCCAGAATTATACACACCACAATTTCAATTGTATGCATACAAACTAAGCATAATGACAGAATCACACGAACATACAATGGATAAAACCACAACAATACTTAAAGCAATAAGCTTAAACCATTAAAAAACAACTATTAATTTAAGAATACAGAAGTAATACTCGGGTTCGAAAAGGAAAAATAAAAAATAAAAGAGAACTAATAATACCTAACTTTGCCGAGTTGTGTCACCGGAATTTGTGTCAATAAATTCAAAATAATTTATGATGAATAATGTGGAATGATGACTTCTTTTATATAAGTATATTAGAGGGATAAGACACTGTTACCCCCCTGAACTTTGGCCAAAATTGCTATGACACACCTTACCTTTTCAGGGGTCCTATTACCCCTGAAATTTTTTAAAACGGAATAATTACCACCCTAAGCGCTGATGTGACAAGGAGAGTGTATTTCACTAAGAAGCATAAAATCTAACACGTGTCATTTTTTAATTGGGTACTTCACATTTAATTACATCTAATTAGATATCACTAAAGCTTAAAGTTTTTTTCTAAACTGATTTTTTTTTTTAAATGTGGAAAACTGATTATTTTTTTCTATGTATGAAAAAAAATCTAGTTTTTCAAATTTAGTTTAAAAACCGGGGTTTCCACATTTTAAAAAAATAACTAGTTTTTCCAAATTGTTATAAAAATTCAGTTTTTTCACATTTTCACAAGAAAAAAGCACTTTTTCCAGTTTAAAAAATAATTTAAAAATGAAAGCATGAAAATCTAGATCGTTTAAGACCTTTTTTTTTAAAAAAAAAAAAAAATCTAGTTTTCCATATTTTAAAAAAAATGTCCATGAGTTTCAGATTTGTTTTTTTTTTTTTTTTTTTTTAAAGAAAAACGGATTTTAATAAAATCAAAATTTCAGATTTTTTTTAAAATATCAATTCGTCATTGTTTTTTTTTTAAAGAAAATTCAGTTTTTCAAATTTTTTTAAAAAATTGCCACATAATCATAAAGAATTAAAAAAATAGAAAACAAATAAATATAGGGAAATCTACATGGTGTAGATAACATTAGGCCTTATTTATATCTAGTAGCTATACTTTAAATTAATTACATCCCATAACTAAAAGGTGTATATCAATTCATCGTACATAACTAAAACATTTAATCACGGTTAAAATAAAAAACCAACCGCAACATAAGGCTTGTATTCATATTTTCCCCTCATCAACCCATTTTCTCTCTCTCATTGTCTCTCAATCTCTTCCGATTTTTTCTCCATTATATCTATACACGA
>NC_081344.1:13593114-13600257 GCF_029784015.1 Lycium ferocissimum | reverse complement strand
ATGTCGTTTGTCGAGTATGGTCTATATTTCGGAAAATTATGCTTGCGGGGTATATGCATTGACGGATAAAACTCTAATTTTTATTTTGTTTAGATCGAGATATTAATACATGAATCTTTCTTTATAACTACAAATTTTTTTGTAATAATAATTGCACTAAGTCAACTATGAAATTTAAGTCGTAGCCATTTCAAATTTATATTTTTTGCGACAAAATTGCATTGTGACTAAATTGTAAGTTGAGCAGTAGACAAATAATACAATTGTCACTAATTGTTTGAACTATTAGTGGCAAAAATTAAAGTCACAATTAATTATAAAATTATGTGGCTAAAGTTTACAATGGTTAACTACATATTTTAATTTGTCCAATAATGTATCAACATAGTTTTTGCGACAAAAGTTTTTGTCTAAAAAAAATTTAACTTATTTTAGGACGAAAATTAGTTTGTCACAAATTGGGTACATCATTAATGACAAAATAATGTGTCACTAATAACTTTAAATTCGTGGCTAATAGTACTCAATAAATGGCGCCAACGCTTTTTTTGGAGGGAAACTTTAGGGGACAAAACTTTGCTACGAATCTGTGTTTCGTCACTAAAAATATGTGCCTCATGTATTTAAGGACGAAATGGAACTTTTGTCACGAAAAGTGAACATTTAGTGACGAGTTTTGCACCGTAGCTAGTATTTTCGTAGCTAAATATCATATTTCTTGTAGTGTGGTCTTATAAGAGTTGGTGATAGTCGTTGGGGATCTCACTACAAATCCTTTTGTAATTTTATTCTTATGTTTGGCTCTAATATTATTGATGTTCTTGATGCACTTGTTGTTGATGCATGTCTCTCCGTATGAAAGAGCTAAGGCAACAGGATATGTCGAAGCTTGTCAAACATTTAAGATTGCTTTTTATGTTGCATTTGATGAGAGATATCTTAGGAATCACGGATGAGCTTAATAAATCATTACAAAAAGAAAGAACATGATATTGCAAATGCTATGCCGCTCGTTGAAGTAGCAAAGAGAAGGTTGCAATCGTTGAGGGAGGATGCCAGGATGAGCTTATTGATAAGGTATCGACATTTTGTATCAAGTATAATATTTTGATACCTAATTTTGATGAGCCTTATGTTAACTCGTGAAGATCACGGCGTAAACTCGCTCGATCATACTGCCTTACATCATTATCGTTATGATGTGTTCTATAAAATTATTGATTGGCAACTTCAAGAACTCAATGATCGTTTTAATGAGGTGACTACTGATTTGCTTCATGGAGTTGCTTGTTTGAATCCAATTGACTCATTTTCTAGTTTTAACATCAAGAAGATAATGAGAATGGCTGAATTATATCCTGATGATTTTAATGAATTTAGTAGGGGTCCTGCGAGAATCGGCTTGCGACATACATTATTGATGTCCGTGATATTGATGAAAGGTTCGCCAATCTGAATGGACTTTGTGATCTCTCAAGAAAACTAGTTCAAACGAAGAAGCACTTAAACTTTCCTCTTGTATTCCGCTTAGTGAAATTTTCTTTGCTTCTACCAGTTGCCACTGCATCCGTTGAAAGAGCGTTTTCGGCAATGAAGTTTATTAAGAATGACCTGCGGAATCGGATGAATGACGGACTTTTGAGCGGCTGCTTAGTTCCTTATCTAGAAAAAGAAGTATTTATTAATATTTCTAATGATGCTATTGTAAAAACATTTCAAGAGATGAAACCTCGTCGAGTACAGTTGCGATAATGCAATTACATTCTGCTTTCATTAACATAATTTATTTTGTTGGCTTTTTCGCGTGTTTACTTCTTTATATTTTGACACCCCTTAATAAAATTCCTTGCTCCGCCACTGGCCTCGCCCTTGTCTAGTCTTAGAAACGACGTTAAAATCTTGGTTTAGTCTTCTTCTATCCCGGTTCATCGCCTTACGAAGTGCAGTGGCGGAATGAAAACAAAGAGAGAAAGTATTGAGGTGGTGGAAACGTTATGGAAAGGCAGGAAAGAGAGAGAGTTTTAAAACTACTGGGATGCCGAAGCGGTGTTCTATTTTTTTATGGGACACAGAAGCGGTGCTTTATGTTTATGTGGGCTTTTTTTTTTTTTTTTTAAGAGAAATTGTGGTAAAAAGATAAATATATATCCTGTGTTTGTGTTGCGCGACGTCAGCGGGTCTATGTCCTGCTTTTATAATAGATATAGATAGATTTGTGATGCATTTTGTACGCCTTCTTATTGTTTTGTTAATCCCTTAGTTGTTCACTTATAAACATGTTATGTTATATATATATATATATATATCCACACACACTAGCGAGGATGCACGGGCCCAACATTTCAAATCAATAGTACTTGCTCATGTTTTCATTTCAGAATAATACTTGTTCATGCGTCACTATTTATCAATCTTGAAAGAATCTGCTACGGACACAGACCATAACTCTGAGTTTAATCAATTAGGATGAACAAATTTACACAGAATAATATTCTGAGCATCTAATGAGCAACAACATAGCAATACAACATAGCAAGAGATTGCTCTGAACCTTTCTTTTAGCCATATCCTCTTCTAGAGTACCCGTCCTTTCTTCCTAGCTAATTTTCATATCTACCCGAGAATCCTTTGTCGCCACTTCTCTTGCATCTGGCTGATGCCTTGTCCCAACCAAGAGTCAAACCATGTCAGAACTGTCTGGTCCTACAAAAGTTTAAACTTAAACTTCTCACAAGCAAATATGAATTTGCAGTCCAGAAATACTTGATAAAGGAAAGTCAACGGCAGAGGTGAATAGGTCGCTGCCAAATATACGGGACTTTAGGCGGTGCTTTTTTAAAAACTTCTTACAACCTATTGCTTGCTTTGGAGTTTGGTTAGTCCAAAACAATTGATCAACATAAATGGAGATGAGAAAGGAATATAAAATTTCACAGTCCAAGTGTGCATCTATTAGAACCTCTATTTTTTAACTCATTTGTCGCCTAAAAGGCGTTGAAAATAAATCAAGTAGCTTCAAATTAGGTTAAGAAGATGACTGAGAAAATTGAGTTTCAACTAATAATCAAGATTATTAGTAAATGCAACACAACCAACGAAAAGAAAGAACCAAAATAGGTTTTTATTCAATAGTACACTCAAAAAATCTGTTAAAACAGTTATCTATATACAGTATCAGATATGTGAAACGACATAGGAAAGAGAATTTTTTTCTCTTTTCTGCATAAGTTTAAAGGAACTCAGTATTCAAGAGAATCTCCAAACTAATAGAGCATTACCCTTCATTAAGTTCCTGTCACCTTAACTCTCACTAATTATTAGAGCATAAGAGAAGAAGTTATAGACAAATTAAAATGCATATTTTTCAGATGGTACTTAATTATGGGATTGTAGCATTTCGGAAACTAAAGATGCGGATTGTATCCCAAAATAGTAGCTTATACTCTTGAGAAAGATATTAATGAAGTGCTATTATATTGTTAACACTAAAAAATGTAAAGTACCAGTACTATTTTTATCAATACGTAAAGAGGTTTACTTTCTTTCCATTATGATGATTCTTTTCTTGTACTCCTAAATAGAGGCGAATCCAGGAATTTAAGAGGATGAGTTCACCATCAAGAGCGGAAAGTTGTTTGCTCGAACCCCCTCGACAAATACATACTATATATATGGTAATATTTTTATTTTTTATGCACATATATAAATTTTGAATCCCATAAGCCCAAGACTAGAAGTTGACTCGGTGGTTTAGGAGGTTCAAAATTTACCTTGAGGTTCCAAGTTCAAATCTCAAGCAAAATAAAAGGAACATAACGTGCAGCAAATGATCAGCAGGGATTCGATCCCTCAACCTTGAACACTTGAGCCTGGCGCCTAACCAGTGCTTCGTTCAGTTTAGTTTAATCATGTGTTCCTTGGTTATTATTAGATATATTTATAAAAATTATACACATAATATACAGAGTTTAGTCGGGTGACCATGTGTTCATGTGACCCATTTTTTACACATAAATTCGCCCCTCTTAAATACAGCCAAGCAGCAAATACTGGCCCAATTCCAAAATAACGTGTACTTCATCCAACTGACAATTAAAAATCCACCAGTGAGAATGAGTAATGTTCGACTCTTTGAAGCCTAAAAGTACACGCACACAAACAACACATGCTATCTATTAAGAGATAATGTGCCTTATAGATGAGAACCTAGGGGAAAATGAAAAAGAGATACAATAAACGATTATTAAGTTGTCTCAGGCATATCATCAAACACTTGGGTAAATCAGTGTGCGGAACGTCATAGAAGTTAGAATCATTTATCTCAATGTCATATCACCAAAGTATTTGGAAGAAAGAGCAGAAAGGGCAGGGCGGATCTACTAGCTGCAGAGTGGGGATGCCCCGCCACCCGTAAGCTTCGGTGAAAACGCTGTGTATATATGTATATACACATAAGAAATCGTATAAATAGCTAGATTGCCACCCAGACTAACAAATGGCCTCATGGTGCCAATGGCAAAGCGTGTTAGTTTCCCCCTGATGACCAGAGTTCGAACCTCACTTAGAACATTTTATGAATTTTTGCTTCTTTAAAGAAATGACCAACAGTAATATTTACACCCTAAATTTTGCAAATTGACTCCACAAATTTATGAACCCATTTATATCAGTTGCCTCTTTCCTTTTTTTCTTTTTCTTTTTTCATTTCCTTAATTCCTCTTGACTTGCTTTTAATAATTACTATTTATTAATTCTTGACTTTTTTTCCCTCTCTTATTAGTTATTTGTTTAAATATAAGAAGTTAAATTATCATAAGTTTTATAGTCCAAAGTTCTAATCCGTGTGCCAAGTTGTTGTAATTATTACTTGTTTTCATTCTATCGTTTTGTCTAATATAAATGGTAAAAACTAATAACCCGACCCGAAGCCCAACATAATCGACCAAAATTTTACTCTATTTGGAATCGGAAAAAAAAAAAGTGGCACCCGGAGCCTCCAAATCTTGGATCCGCCTCTGAGTAAGGGTCGCAGATCTCTCAGATTCCATGCCTTGAACGACGTCCATCTTCTCTGCCCCTAAACAACCACTGCAAGAACAAAGAGAAGAGCGGAAGAGATCGAGTCGAGAAGAAGACAGAGAAGCACACTCTAAGTTGGAGCAGTGAATGAAGAATAGGTATGTGAAATCTCTGTCCCTAAAAGTGTAAGTGTACTGTGTGCACATGGTATATATACTAATGAAAAAGGGCAGTAGACATGTGTAAAGGAGATTGAACGACATGAACCCCCTGTTTGGATGGTGGTTTCCCGTGGTTCGGTTTTCTATGAAATCATGTTTGTTTTCATTGTTCTTAAAATTATGTGGTATGGTGTTGTAAACCCGTGGTTCATTCTATGGTTATATAACCATGAAAAGTCTCAATTTTTGAAACCACGAATTTGGTGATTTTTCCGTGGTTACGTATTTCATTTTTCCATTATACCCCACCCTCCACCATCCACCCCACCCCACCCATGCCCCACCCTCCCACTCACCCCACGCCACCCCCCGCCACTCACCCCACCCCACCCTCACCCTACCACCCACCCCCACCCCCACTCCCAACTACCCCACTCCTCTGCCACCCACCCCCACCACCCCAACCACTACCCCTTACCACCGCCCAACCCCACCCCACAACAACTCACCCCCACCCTCATCCCACAACACCCACCTCACACCACCCCCTCCACCACCCCCGCCTACTACCCCTCACCACCACCCAACCCCACCCCCATAACCACTCACCCCCACCCTACCACCCACTACATCCACTCTCATCCCACAACCACCCACCCCTCCACCACCGCTACCCACTACCTACTTATATTTTAAAGTTTCTATTTTATTCTTTATCTGAGTTTTATTAATATATATAAATTAATTTCTAATTAAGAGTTAAGGGCATTTTAGTAAACTTACAAGTTATTATACATTACCATACAATCAAACCAAACAATAGAAATGTTATTAAACCACAACAAACGATACAGTCTATCCAAACATTGTGTTCATTAATACAGTAAATCATCTCATAAAGTTAAATTGTTTCTAAATATAAAAATGTGCCAATCTTTTTGGGACAAACTAATAAGGGAAGTAAGACAATATTTTGGAACGGAGGGAGTATCTTATAAGAGGGGATAAGCAAGCAGCACGTCAACATGCTTGCTTGGCAAATTTGAGGGCAATTTAGTCATTCCAGTCAAAATGAAATGCTATTATTGGCCTAAAAAAATTATAATCATAGCTGTTGCATACACTTTTAAATGTTTTGCCTAAATTGTCCTTTACTTATGTCATTATGCATCACTTACCACTTTTCATGCTTCTCTTTTCCCCCTCATTTGTACTCTTATTGCATAGTTGTCCACAGGTGTTTTGGTGGATATTGCAAAATTAGAGGACCATTCTATTCCAAAAAGCAACAGCAGTGTAATGTTAGAGGGACACCTGCTATGTTTGGGGGTTTGATAAGTTGATATTTTATCAATTTATTTCTTATTTAATCTTAGATTTTTGCTATTTTTTGATTGAGAAAATAGTGCATTTAATGTCGTTACTTCCATTTTATAGGTTCATATGATTGAGAAGAACTTTGGAAGAAACCAAGTGAAAAATAAAGTCAAAAAGAGGACAAATTGAAGAAATGACAAAAGTGGACAATTTTGCAAAAGGGACAACTATGCAAAAAATCGGACAGATTTGCAAAACCAAAAATCAAGGGCTTTTGGCTAAATTTTTATGGGGAAAAATTTTTGGGGCTACAAAAGCAAAACTTGAAGGCATTATTTTTTATCTTTGGCCTTTCTACAAGTCTTTAAAGTAGGGTTATCAACCAGCTATTGGGGAAGAGGGGATTTAATGAAAATTTCTTTAACTCTTTTTTCATTCCTCTTTGTTGTTTCTAAAGGGTAAAATTTTTTTATCACTTTTAAACTTTTTTATAAAAAATTTATTTTAAGTTGGTGAAAACTCTTTTTTTGTTTTTGATTTTTATTTCTATTTGGGCCCCGTTTTTTAATTAATCTTTTCTTTAATTTTTTGGGGTTGTAACCCCAAAAGCCATTTATTTTATTGAGCGAAGGAAGTGGAAAGAAAA
>NC_081344.1:13506313-13593014 GCF_029784015.1 Lycium ferocissimum | reverse complement strand
AATTGACCACTGTGATATTCTCACCTTCGGCAATAGCTTGTTAGATGCTATTCCATCTCTGATTCAGTCCAAAGACTTGAGAGCAATTCAAATTATTAGATGCAAAGGTATAGAGTTCTTAATGAGGTTATCTTATTGTAGCTCAATGGGTGAAAGAATGATGGGAGTTCATGAACTGACATTGCGCTTGTCTTCCTTAGATGAATTCAGTGGTCTTGTTAAGTTGGAGTTAGGAGAAGATTTGCCTCCAGTTGGAACCTTTTCCCATCTTTGCAAGCTTCATGTTTCTAGTTGTAATAAAATGAAGAAGCTAATCCCTAGGTGGTTGATGCAATACCTCCTAAATCTGATGGAAATAGTTGTAGACTGCTGCGCGGAAATGGAAGAGATAATGAGTGAGGATGAAGACGAACAAGCAAAGCAGTGCGCGAGCTCAGCCTCATCATCGTCTCCTTTTCCTTCAAATGAAAGCAAAAGCATCAAGGATGGTGAGGTTCTACCAAAATTGCAAAGTGTTCTTTTAAATTGGTTACCAAAACTGAAGAGCATATACAAGGGAAGAATGACTTGTGGTTCTATTCAGAGTATAACAGTTTGGAATTGTCAGAAGCTGAAGAGACTTCCATTTACTCTTCCTCTTCTAAACGGGCAGCCATCAGCTCCTTCAGCTCTTCAAGAAATCTCCATGGATCATGAAGAAGCATGGGAAGCTTTGGAATGGGACCATCCTGAGTACAAGAATGTCCTCCATCCTTTTTTCAAAATATCACGCTTCTAGATTCAAACCTCAGGTACATATTTTCGCTTGTTCCAATTTCTATTTTGCCTTTGTCTTTTTTGTTGTTTGGTCTTTTGTTTTTCTTTTCAAAAATAAAAATAAAATACAAAGATTAGAATATTAGCTAATTGTTTTTAAACTAATAATAGTATTAAAAAATAAATTATTGGACTATAAAAGAAGTACTTAAAAAAAGTACTAGCTTATTTGTTAAAACTTAAATTAATAGAAAATATATTTTTAAATTTTTTTTCTTTTTTGGAAATGAAAACAAAATTTATATAAAAACATATGATTCTATTTTTTTTTTTATAAAAATTAACTTGATAAATTAAATTATATAAAAACTAAAATATCAAAATAAGCTTAAACTCTGTTTATTGTATTTTCTTATAATTTTTATTCTTTTGAAGGAATGAACATGTCCTTTATGATACCGTATCAGTATAGATACATATCATGTGGATATCATAAAATACTGAGGAGTTTTTTTTTTTGAAGGAATGAATTAGTCCTTTATGATACCCTGACAGTATATGAATATATCGTGAGGGGATCATAGAGGACCGAGGATTGTTTTTTCCTGAAGAAATGAACCAGTCCTGTATGATACCCTGACAGTATATGAATATATAGCGTCAAGGAGGACCGAAGAGTGTTTTTTTCCGAAGAAATGAATCATTCCTCTATGACATCCTAGCAGCAAATGAATATATCGTGTGAGTATCATAGAGGACCGTGGAGTGTTTTTTCCCGAAGAATTGAACTAGTCCTCTATGATACCCTGGCAGTATATGAATATACCGTGTGGGTATCATAGAGGATCGAGGAATGATTTTTTCGAATAAATGAATCAGTCCCCTATGATATCCTGGCAGTATATGAATATACCGTGTGGGTATCATAGAGGATCAAAGAGTGTTTTTTTAGAATAAATGAACAGTCCCCTATGATACCCTGACAGTATATGAATATACCGTGTGGGTATCATAGAGGATCGAGGAGTGTTTTTTTTTTTGGAAGAAATGAACTAGTCCACTATGGTACCCTGGCAGTATATAAATATACCGTATGGGTATCATAAAGGACAGAGGAGTGTTTTGTTTGTTTGTTTTTTTTTTTTAAAGAAATGAACCAGTCCTCTAGTACATGAATATACCGTGTGGGCATCATAGAGGATTGAGCAGTGTTGGAATGAATCTGCTATCTACGAGACCTAGTCAATACATGATATACCAGGTTGGTATCATAGAGAACTCAATGTTTTCTTGAAGGAATGGACTGTCAGTCTTGTATGATACCATGTTAGTATATGATATACCATGTAGGTATCACTGAAGACTGAGTAGTATTTTTTTAAGGAAGGATCCAACGTTCTATGATACCTTATATGTATATAATATATACCATCTGGGTATCATAGAGGACTGAGTGTTTTTGTTGGAGGAATGAACTGACAGTCCCCTATGATACTATGTTAGTATATGGTATATATCACGTGGGTATCATAGTATACTTCATCTGCTACTAATTTGGTATACTATATGCTAAAATATGTTGTTTTTTGAGATATAGAAAAAATAAAAATAAAAAATATACCAGTTATCCTTCTTATTATAAAAATAAAAAAATAATAATAAAGGAGCCAAAGGGTAGAATTAGATTATGAAAAAATAATAGGAACTAAAGAAAAAAAAATTGAAAAAATGAAATTAAAAAAAAGAGAAAAAATAAATAAAAAATCACTAGAAATTAAAAAAAAAAAAGAATAATAAATAAAACTAACAAAAATGGTGAATGAAATTAGATTATGGAGATAAAAAATAAAAAGAAAAGAAATAGATGAAATTAAAAAGGAACAAGAAATTTAAAAAATAGAGCAAAAAATTTTTAAAAAAGTAAAGGAGCTAGAATTAAATATGGAATCAAATTATGGTGAAAAGAAAATAAAAATAGTATGATTTGGGAAAGAAATAAATGAACAAAAAAGGGGAAAAAGAAAACAAACAAAAAAAGAAGAAGTAAAGAAGCTAAGAAGTAGAGAAATAAAAAAGAAAAGAAGAAAAAAGTGACAATTACCTACAAAAGCTACAATGGGTAGGAAGGATAAATAGTTGTGGGGGTATGAAAGTAAAGGGGGCATAGAAGGGTAATTATTTTGTATATAGTGGGCATTGGTGTTCTTTCCCCTTTTCAATTTTACTTGGTCGTTGTTACCGTGTTGATGTCTCAGTTTATCTTTGTTAATTAGTGTCATTTGGCCCGATCAACGTTAAAAATTATATTTGTAGATATTTTTTCTACTATTATTCTATTGTTTTTGTAACATATTTGTAAATTTTATGTTAAAAGTGTGCACACATAAAAATTAAAATAATTAATTACCTACTTTGGAATTCATTTTTTCATTGAGATGGAAGGACTATAGTTTACATTTTCGATATATTTTTAAAGTATTTCACAATGATATAAGTTGTTTTTGCTTATTATTTTAATTCACAGCTTAATCCTACCTAAAGTGAAATCTTTATCAATTACTTATGTTTGCCAGTATGTACGACACAAAATTATAGGAGAAAATAAAAAAAACTTTACGTTTAATGGGACGAATAAAAATTTAAGATAACAATTGACAAATGGTAAATAACACCAATAAATAATAAAGAATATTGTAAGAAGAATATCTTAATTCAATAATTAAACCTATATTAAAATAGAAACTGTTAAGTGTCTATAATAAAAACTTAAGGAACAATATAATTTGAAACAAATTTAAATAATTATTCCACATAAAAGAAAGACTCAAATACGTATGAGTATGCTTTGTGGGTCACTATTAATTTTTCCATGGCATCATCATTTTTAGTTACATGTAAAAATCTTTAAAGTTCTTGAGAGTTATCAAAATGTGTAAGGACTTATAAAATCATAAAAACTTTAATTAGGAACAAAAGAGAAAAGAAAATTCACGTGAGGACTAAAAAAAATGGATATTTGACTAAACATCTACATGCATGACGCAAGAATTGTTGGAGACTGAATTTGGTCCCCTCAAAATTTGCTGTTAAATACCAAATTGCATAGGGGCAACTAAGCCATATGGAGCTAAATTAGGGGCTACATAAAAGAGGGACTCAAAATCTAAAAGTTAGACGTGTGTCACTTGGTTAGTTCAACTACAACAACAACAAAAACAACAATAACATACCCAGTGAAATCCCACAATGTGAGGACTGAGGAGGGTAAAGTGTATGCAGACCTTATCCCTATCTCGGAAGATAGGGAGGCTGTTTCTGGAAGACCCTTGGCTCAAGAGAAAACACGACGAGAAAATGTCATATAAGCACAAGCAGTTTAAAGCAAAATGAAACTAAAGAAAGCGAAAAAGTCAAGATAGAACAGTCTGAGAAAAGGAAGCAGTACCTACCACAGATAAATAAAATAATCGAAGTACAGGAAACAACATATAGTAGCAAGAATCAAAGGACAATAGACTATAGATCAAAACTGCGACTACCTACTAGCCTTTTACCTTAATACGAGTCCTCCCCAACCTCTTATCTAAGGTCGTGTCCTCGGTGGTGAAAGCGCCCCCGTGTCTGTCTAAGCACCTTTCTCTCCAATACTTCTTCGGCGTGCCTCTCCTCTTCTCGAAACCATCATAGCTAACCTCTCACACCTCCGCACTGGGGCATTTGTGTCTCTCCTCCTCACATGCCCAAACCATCTCAATCTCGCTTCCCGCATCTTGTCCTCCACTGATGCCACTCCCACCTTATCTCGGATCTCTTCATTCCTAATCCTGTCTCCCCCGCACATCCATCGCAGCATTCTCATTTCCGCAACTTTCATCTTTTGGATGTGAGAGTTGTTGACTACCCAACACTCTGCCCCGTACAACAAAGTCGGTCTCACAACCACTTTGTAGAACCTGCCTTTAAGTTTTGGCGTAATTTGCCTTATCACACAAAGACTCACGAAGCGAGCCTCCATTTCATCCACCCTGCAAAAATACGATGTGACTCATCCTTTGTCAATATCCCCATTTCCTTGTATAATAGAACCAGGATATTTGAAACTTCCTTTCTTTTGGATGGCCTGGGTACCAAGCCTCACTTCCACGCCAGCCTCACTACTATTTGGTGTTTATAAAAAATTAAAAAAAAAAAAAAAAAGAGTCACTCCTTCAATGTAAGAGGTAAATATATTTAAACTCTAGTAAATGGCAAATATAGCTCAGTAAAGACTACAAAAAGCTCTTATTCTCTCTCATATAGTTATACTAGATGGTTGGTGCCTGTGCAAGGCACAAGCCTATGCCCGACAATAATTGTTTCTGTTATTTATACAGCTATAAGATTATAAAAGATGTTCGACACCAAGAAGATGTTTTCTTACTATGTTTCAAGGATTCAGGAGGATTACTTTAAAAAAAAAAAAAAATGTAGTAAATCGATACAAATAATCACAACTATTGAACCTTCATTTATATACATGCCTTGAGGAATAAAGTTGTCCAAGATATCCAAAAGGTTATGAAATATCCACCATGTGAAGTTCGAGCATTTGCACATAGTACCACTTGCTTCATGCATCCCTTTTGAAAGCCTAGTAATCCGTAAACTTCTACTGTCATAAATCTTCTTTTGCGATTGTATTTGACAAAATATGAGAACATCTTTATTCTGAGAATCTAAGCAAACATCAAAGAAGCAAATTCAAAACGTTATAATTGGACAAACCATCAAATACTAATCGAGTTCTAATTCAACGCTCTATTCTATGTAGAACTCCCAAAATATTAGAACCACAGAGCGCACAGACACGTAGGTTATTGCTTTTAGCATCCAAATCCCTATTTTCCTAAAGATTTGGGGGGAAAACGAACGGTAGCATCAATTTTTAGCATAAAGACTACCTTGTTACAAACAAGAGATAATAGCAAAATACATAAAAATGTATTGTGTTCATAGTTCCCAAAAATACACAGCGTGACATAAAATTGTATCGAAATAAAAAAAAAAAATTAAAAAAAAAGTCTAAACAAAAGAAACAACAGTATCGATTTACCTTGAGTTTCTATTTTATAGACAAACTCCTCCTTGCTTTTACCCTGCGAACTTTATTGCCAAATCTAAATGACTAAGCAGAGATAAATGTTTAGTAATAACATCCAATTAGACCTGTTAGTTACTATGTTCGTATGACAACCTAATGTATAGGAGCTTCACGATTGTTTAACCGAAAAAGAATCATAACAAAGCCGAATGGCTGGATGATGGTTCTATATTCTAAAGGTACGATGACAACCTTTTTGGCCTATGCTTCCTCCCTTGTCCTGCCTTAAGAAGAAGTCCTTACATAATTTGTCAATATTCACCAAACATAATTGGGAAGGGGAGTGGAGACCAAGACAGACAGATGATACCTTCCTCTATCTCCTATTATTCAAAAACTAACACAAAGAAAGCATGGGAGTTGTTCAAAGTGTTGCAGTAAGAGACTCACAGAGAAGATGATCAACCCAAGTAGTATAACTAACATCGACCAGAATTTACTATGATCTATATACTTAGTTTCCACAACAAACAACAACTCATGGAAGTTTTCTATACCAATCGTCTAAATTTATAAGCTGGTCTTAAAAATGAAACCAAATTTTATACTGTCCTTTTCTCAAGCACATCTTATACTTGCTTATACTAATTTAAGCTCTTCTATATGAACTTTAATTTCCAAGTAACCAGTCCATGTCATTAATTTTCAGTCAGTGATGCTCATCTTGTGCATGTAACTGCAGTATAATGGGAGATCATGGACTCACGTCTACTTGCAACCCCTTCCTCAGTCTTGAGACATTGCGCTTGTCTTCCTTAGATGAATTCACTGGTCTTGTTAAGTTGGAGTTAGGAGAAGCTTTGCCTCCACTTGGAACCTTTTCACATCTTCGCTTCCTTGAAGTTGCATTATGTGGTAAAAAGAAGAAGCTAATCCCTAGGTCGTTGCGGCAATACCTCGTAGACATGAATGAAATAACTTTAAAATACTGCAAGGAGATGGAAGAGATAATAAGTGAGGATGAAGAAGAACAAGACAAGTAGTGCGTAACCTCAGCCTCATCATCGTCATCTATTCTTCGATCAAATCAAAGCAGAAGCATCAAGGATGATGAGGTTGTTCTGCCAGAGTTGGAAGTTGTTAATTTATTTGGGTTATCAAAACTCAAGAGCATATATAAGGGAAGACTGACTTGTGGTTCTGTTAAGCATATAAAAATTCATTATTGTCAGAAGCTGAAGAGACTTCCATTTACTCTTCCTCTTCGAAATGGGCAGCCATCAGCTCCTCCAGCCCTTACAGTTATTGACATGCTTAAAGAAGAATGGGAATCATTGGAATGGGATCATCCTCAATACAAGAATGTCCTCCATCCTTTCGTCCGAAACTAGATTCAAAGCTCAGGTAGATGTATATTTCTATTCAAATTAATTTCTTCCTCTTCAAGTTCGCTACTTCCAATTTCATTATTCAAATTAAGCTAAAGTGCAGCACTCTCTGGAAAGCCCCAGAAAGGATGGCCAGCTTTGTAGGGTCCCAATAGTGGGTCGTTTTCATCATGGGAACTCTGGGAAGAAGTGAAGTTGAAGAGGAAGACTACACCATTGGCAACTTTGGGATTCCACAGTCTCTGATATTTACCCAAAGTCTGGAGTTGCGGCCCTCTCTTTTGGCTTTACTTTTCTTACTTTTTTCAATTGGATTTGGTCACTGTCGCTGTATTAATATGTAAGTTTATCTTTGTTAATTGGATGGATTAGGTAGTATTTTCGTCTTTGTAATAATATCTAAAGTTGATAGCTTAATTCCGAAGTTTTCGATTGTTACTAGTTCTATATTGCTGCTTGGGAATTTGGGTTCTTCCTCTATCTGTCTCTTTTGATGAAACCACACCCAATTATTCATGTCAGGAATTAATTAGGATGCCTTGAAGTGAAATTGTAAATCTGCAATTTTTCATGCAGTCATGGCCTAAATGACAGAAAGTTGAATTTCTTCCTTACCAATTCATCCAGTATAACTTTTACTCTATTGCATGAACTGTTGTAGAAATGAAGACTAAAAATAGCTATATCGACGTCGTCCCCATTACTGTGAAAATAAACTCAAAACACCTTGAACAAAGTGAGGAGACATACACGGAGATTGGAACAAAAATATCTACAGATCAAAGCCAAAATAGATAAATAAATAAAATGGTTGGTTAGGTGATGATGGTGAGATGTTTTGAGAAACTGACTAAAGAATGTATTTATGCAACGTTATTTTATCAAGGCTTCCGAAGATCATAAGAGACCTAAATTGTTTCCCACTTTAAATATCTGGTCTATTTTCCTTGAAGCCCTCTTTGGAGCATTTTTCACCCCCCTCTTCCCCATCCCCTTCCCATTGCCAGTTCGTCTCTTTACTTATTTTTTCTTTCTTCATCCAACTTCTCTACAATTAGTCACTATTTTTATGGTGCCTCTCACGAAAAGCACATACTACGGTGACATAAATACTTGTTAGTAAAGAGGGGTGAGAAAAGGGGCAAATTAAGTAAATAATTGACTTACATAGTTTGTTGTGTCTTGAATGATAGTACTTATTGGTAGAGTAAAAATAAGGGCAATTGCGAATGTGAAAATGAGTGTCCGCCATGGTAGCTGAACCTGTGATATCACGACAGTGCAGAGTAGGAGAGGCAGAGCAACGATTGTGTGGAATCACCATGAAGGACTATCCTTGTATTTCCTCATAATCTTTGTATGAATATCTATTTTCCCTTTGTATGAAGGACGAAATCGGCCATAAATTTCCCTACTCAACAATACAACTGAGTAATCACAAATCCACAAGATCGCATATTCCGTTTTTATGAAAATATGAACAAAAACATATAGTTGGAACTTGGAAGTAGATGACGGTGTTGAACCTTTTTGGAAATTTATATTGAACAATATATTCAGTATTTGAACTTAAAGGGTCTAAAAGAATTGTCGATCTGCAACTGTTGAGCCTTTTTGGAGCCATTTCCTCAAGTCGTGAGCAATATCTCTCTAAAGGACATTTTTTCGAACACTTAATGGGCGTCAAAATAAGCATGCCATGTTGGTCTGTTTATTCCATAGAATAAACCTGGTATCGTTGTAGTTAATAAAGGACATGCTCAAATAAAAATCAAAAGCGCAGGTAAGTGTAAAATAAAAAACTGAAGATGGAAATTATGGAAGAAGTATTAGCAGGAGACAAATCCCCTGAAGCTAATATTGATGAATCGTTGCTATTATTTTTCCCAAGAATCACACTTTGCGTTTCCTGTCCTATTCCATCTTCAGACACTTATTAGTTAGGCGGGCCTTATGCGGCATTATTAATATTGTTTAAGCGTGACAGGGAATTTAAAAGGGAATTATTTTCAAAAAAATCGTGAAAAAAGATAAATAGTATTTCTGCATTTTAGTTAAACCACGTCAAATTTAGGCTTTGTCACCGCTTTTATATATATCACTAAGTATATCTTCACGTGACTTCGTGATTTGTGATTAAAAGTTCGTACGGATATTAATGTCACAACTTTTGTAAAAGAATATCAATCTTTCCAATCAATAGCTTGATTATTTTATTATACTCCCTCCATTCCATATTAAGTAACCTTTTAGGCTTTTTATTTTGTTTCAAAATAAGTGACACTTTAGGATTTCAAGAAGAAATTAATTCTATTCTTCTAAACTTACCCTTATTTATAACCAAGAATCATTAAATAACTTTTCCTTTTCTAAGCATTAATTAAGGGTAAGTTAGTAAAAATACTCATAATTTTCTAGGAATAAATAATTTTCTTAAAGGGTGTGCATGAGCTAAAGAGTCACTTATTATGGAATGGAGGGAGTATTTTCTTAAATAATTTTCTTAACAATCTATATAAAATTCTTTAACAGAGAAAGATATCTATGAAACGTATTTCAGGTTAATACAAAATAAATTTTTCAATCAAATTACGTATCTTAAATATGATAAATACAAAATAAAAGAATATGAAAAAACAAGGAAAAAAAAAAAAACGGTGATCAAAAGTCTTGGGTGTCAAACGCTTTTCCTTTTCTTTTTCTTCCTCTCAAACCTTCTTTTTAGTATTTTGTTTCTAATATGAATAATTTACAGCTATGTTTTATGAGATTGGCATGATTTTTACTCTCACATAACAATTAAGAAAAACTCAAATGAAAAAATAAAAAATAAAGAACGGCAAGAGAATGACATTTATTATTGCATTCACACAATAAAATTAAAAAAGCACTACTACAAGTAGTTTTGGTATATTTCATGAATTTAGTACTAATTACAAAGTTTTGAACATAGAAATATTCGATGGCAAGAACATGGCAAGTTATTAAAGATTCTTGTTGTCAAAGTTTTTCATATACTCTATTAAAAGAAATAAGATCCAAATTGTATTTTGTTTTACTGCTATACTACCTATTTTTCTCCTTCTTTCTCTTTTCTTCAATCAGCCCTCCCCTCTCTATTTCGTGGTACAGTGTACTTCTTATTCTATATCTTATTCCTTTTTTGTTTGATTCTCACATTTCCTTCCATTGTTTCCATATAATCAACCAGACAAATCTTTTTATTTGTCCTCCTAATTTCCCGTAAACTTTCAAAAGTGATTTTCTTCTCTTGTTAAGTTTTCCTACCATTTTAAAATGAACGCTACATACTTTTTCTATAAACTCAAAAGACACAGTTTAAAAGGTAACATACAGAGTCATGTAATGGCGCAGAGTTGTTCATCGTCGATCTTGAATAATTCATTTTTCGTGCTTATAAGGCATTCCAATGGCATGGTACAATTACTTTATACTCCACCAAATGCGGCTTCTTAACGGAAGAAACCGAGTAGGCGGGAGAAAGAAGAGGAAAAATAAGGGAATATAGGACGTTGATATTGGTTGTTCTGTTACCGCTATGGGGTTGCAATTAAAGGCATGATTTCTTAAACGGTGCCTTTCTCTTTCCATTTATGGAGGTGAATTAAAATCTATTTTTTTATTTTTTTTTACAATTTAATACAAGGAAAATCCCAATAAATTGAGAAATTAGATAAATATTAATGCTGGCCGTAGAGCGCGCCACGTCACCGGGGCTATGTCCTCCTTATATATACATATATATATATAAGATTATAAGATATAAAGCTAGGTATAAACAAGGGGTATTTGGCCAAGGATTCTATTTATCTTTTTTCTCCTTTTTTTGACAATTTTTCTTCTATTTTATTATTGAACAAAAATAAATATGACAATTACTACTCCTTCATTTATTCTTATCTTTTTAATGTAAAAACCTAAATGCCTCAAAATTTACTACTCCACTCATTCCTATTCTTTATTATAGAGATATTTAATTGCTTCAATATTTACTACTCCGATCTTTCATTCTCTCCATGAAGAATGAAAATATCTTGAAAAAGAGTAGTCTGATGGATATTATTTCATGTAGAATTTGGAAGGGTTCAGATCAATATAAGAAATATTTTCCTATTTCAATTTTATTTTGGCTTTTCTCTCATTTTTCCCATTCTATTCAATTAATTTCTTATTACTTTATTTTACTTTACTTTACTATATATTAGAAAGACCTTGTTTCGACATCATGTCTGTTTACATGTCTACCAATTTAAAGCTGAGGGTGTTTTCGTCTTTCACGTTGCTGAGTATTTTATTAATTACGTGTCTTCCAATTACTTAAGCAGCCGATTTTGTATAAACTGGATATGAATCCAGCCGTCTTCTTAAATGAAAATAAGAATTTTCCCTTTATTAGCCTTTGTATTTATTGTTTTCTGCATTCAAACAAAACACTTTGTTGTCCCTTTCTCTTCTTGCTTTCAAAAAGTTTGAAAGTCAGCTATGTTCTGCCTTGTTAGCTTTTTCTTCCTTCACCTAGAATTGGAAATCCACGTATCTGTAATTTTCAATTTTGATCGGTGAAAAAACGAAAAACAAGAAGAAAAAAACGAAGCAAAAATGGGTGCTTCCTATCAGTCCTTCAAGAATCCACTGAATCGGGTATCTTATGTATCAGCATCTTCTTCTTAAGAAGAAGAAAAAAACGAAGCAAAAATGGGTGCTTCCTATCAGTCCTTCAAGAGTCCACTGAATCGGGTATCTTATGTATCAGCATCTTCTTCTTTCGCCTTCATCTTCATATTCACTTTGTAGCTTAAACAACACAGTTGCTCCAAAGCACATAATTGTTTGTTCAAGATTTTGCGGACAGTATCCTCTCCTAAGTAATTAGCAGATTTCGAAAGAAATAAACTTCACTCCTGCAATAGATCAAATCAGTTGTTCCATCATTACTGAGATCAGGTAAGAAATAAACTTCACATCGATGTGCTTGCTTCTTCCATGTAGCACTGAATTCTTGGATAGTTTGATTGTTGAATTGTTGTCACAAAAAATCTTGGTAGCTCCTGGTTGCTTGAATTGCAACTCCTTCAGGACTCTCCTCAACCAAATAGCTTGAGAAGCGGATGCAGTTGCCGCAACAAACTGGGCTTCTGCACTAGACAAAGTGACCATAGGTTGCTTCTTAGCTGACCATGAAATAGCACCGTAACCAAACATAAAAGCATAACATGAAGTGCTTTTTCTGTCATCTTGATCACCAGCATAGTCACTATCTATTTATCCGAGCAAATTGGACTTTCCTCTCTTCTTGTAAAATAGCCCAAAGTCTCTCGTTCCTTGCAAGTAACGGAGAATTCTCTTTCTGCGGACTTGGATTCTCCATGTGTTGATTAAACTCAAATGAGATACATCAAACTGCCAACAATTTGTTTGTAAAGTGTCTTTGTCAACCTTCTTCCCAATATAATCTTTCTGTAGCTTCAAACCAAGCTCAGAAGGAGTGTTAGCAGGATTACAATCCATCATCTAAAATCTGTCCAAAATTTCTCCTATGTATTTACTTATGAGAAATAAAGATCCCGTTTTCAGATTGCACTACTTCTATGCCAAGAAAGTAATGCATCAATTCCGAGATCGGACATTTCAGACTCATCCATCATTGACTTCTTGAATTCTTCAATCATGACACCACAATTTCCAGTAAATATAAGATCATCAACATACAAGCATATATTGAGCTTCCCTTCATGTCCGGTCTTAACAAAAAGTTTATGCTCATAGGGACATTTCAAAAAATCAACTTTTTGAAAGTACCTTTCAATGCGACTATACCAAGCCCAAGGAGCTTGTTTTAGTCCATAAAGGGCCTTTTTCAATTTGTAAACCTTATGCTCATTTCCAATTTTAACATAACCCAGGGGTACGTTGTTCAACAAATACCTGTTCCTCCAAGTACCCATGTAAGAACGCCGACTTGACATCTAACTGGAAAATAGGCCAAGACTTCTACGTCGCCAATGCAATAACTAATCTGATTGTATCATGCCTCGCAACGGGAGAGAATACTTCTTTATAATCGATCCCGTATTCTTGCTTGTAGCCCCGAGCCACTAAACGCGCCTTGTACTTGTCAACTTCACCGTTTTCCTTCAATTTCATTTTGAAACCCATTTTATTCCAATGGTTTTCTGTCCATTTGGAAGATCAGACAGCTGCAAAGTATCATTCCGTTCAATGGAATCAATTTGATCATCTATTATTTTTCTCCATTTCTTTCTTCACAGCAGTCTCAAAAGACATAGGATCACAATCTGAAAACAAAACAAAGTGAGTAATTGGATCTTCAATTCTAGTTACCTCATAATCTTCCATCCAAGCAGGCCTCTTCTAACACGCCCAACAGACCGAGTTGTTTCTTCATTTTCTATAGCAATTGTTGCTGAAGTTGCTGAATTTTTCGGTGTGCAAGGTGCTGAAAATTGCTCTGGTTCAACGTCACTATCATAGAGTACTTGGGTAGGCTGCTACCCATTCCAATCCCAAGTGTTCTCCTCATCAAAAACAACATCCCTACTAATAACAATCTTCCTTGTCAATGGATTGAACAATTTATATTCACTTACACCAAGAAAAACACATTTTTTTAGTCTTGTCATCAAGTTTCTTCCTCTTCCTGCAAATGAGCATGAGCAATGCCGAAAATTCTAAAATGATCTCCGTTGGTTTTCTCCCAAGCCGGTGTCATATTTTGAGCGAGAAAAAGTTGGGCTTCTGTTTAAAATATGAATACTCCAATTTACTACCTCGGGCCAGAAAGTTTTTGGAACGCTTCCTCTTGCTAGCAAACTTCTCACCATGTTGAGGATAGTTCTGTTTTTCCTCTCCGATACACCATTCTGTTGTGGTGTATACGCAATCGTAAGCTCTCTCCGCATGCCATGTTCTACACAAAAATCTTCAAATTCTTTCGAACAATATTCGCCACCTCGATCTGTTCGAAGAGTCTTGATGTTTTTTCCCTACTTCATTTTCCACACGAACTTTAAAGCTTTTAAATGTAGAAAAAACTTCAGATTTTTCTTGCAAAAAATAAACCCAAATTTTCCTTGAAAAATCTTCGATAAAAGTGATTAAATATCTTTTACCTCCATTGGATGTTGGGCTTATTGACATCTGCACAAGCTCCAAAACAATTTCCCTTTAGAAATTAGGCCAAGACTTCATGATTTTGTAAGGAAGCGGTGATTTGAGGAACGCCGTGACCATGTTTTTTGGGTGGAGTGTCTTGCAACTCAAATGACCATAACGAAAATGCCACAACAGAGGAATTGTATCAAACAAGATTGAATATCATCAATCTTTAGCGGAAATAATTTGTTGGAGCTCATTTGAACTACTTCAATAGAGATCATAAATTTCACACTCACCCTTCTTAATAGTGATGACATAACCCTTCTCGATCAACACTAAGTAAGTTGCTTTTCAAGTCGGGAACATACAACACATTAGAGATTGTTTCAACAAAACCATTCTTGATTTCAATCATGAAATCACCTTTCCCCCTCACTTCAACAGTAGAACAATCACCAAATGTTACGGTGGAATGGAAATTTTCATTTAGAGATGAAAAAGAAAATTTACTTCCACACATGTGGTTCCTACATCCAAGATTCCTATCAAATATCCGACTCATGTTTTACTCCATGAAACCATTAACAAAGTTTCTATTTCCTTATTTTCAAAAATTGGCACTTTCTTCCTTTTCTTTATCATTAGGCAGTCTAGTATAACAATGATGATGCATAATGACCAAATGTGGCATCTATAGCATTCTACCTTGAATTTGTCATGATCTCGACCTCGCCTTTGCCTTGTAATTGATCGAGTGTTGGCTTTGAAATCAAAATTTGATCATCTATGGTAATTTTTCTAGAGGCCCATTTCGTATTGTTCATCTTTTATTCATGAACCGATAAAGAACTTTGCAATTCATCAAGAGATAGTGCATCTATATCTTTTGACTCTTCGAAAACATAATTATAAAGCGCAAAATATTCTCCACAATGGCAACATGGTCTATCTTCTCACATGGAAGTGCATTTTGTTTGATTTCCATTGTTCTAGCCAATAATTCATGATTCTTCTTCCTTCATCCTAGCAGTTGTTTCAAAATCCTTTCTCAAAGCTTGAAGCCTCTTCTAACACGCCCGATACTTCTTCTTCATGGAATCCCAAATATCTTTGAAAGTTTCTTTGCAAAGAATTGTTTCCTGGGACGATCAATTGCCTAAAAGAGATAGTTCTTTGCTTTCAAGTCTTTAGCTTTCTAGCTTCGAGTTCATCTTTTTGTGTGCAAAGTTGTGGCCGCCGAATTCCATTTTCAATGAAAATTTCTAAGATTCTCCATTAACTTGCTCCAATGATCATAGTGACCATCAAAGCGTGAATAGCTTTGCGTAAAAAATTATTTTACGTAGCCATTGGTTAAATGTAAAAGGAGATGAAAGAAATTTTGGTCGCCTCACTTGTTTTCCCTCTCGTGATTCTAGCTAATCAATGATAATGGAGATTAAACAATATGGGACCATGGAAGTGTGAGAAAGCTAGTTTGAGAGCAAAAATCTTCCGTGTATTATCAATGGTACATGAGACTCTTATATGAACAATTTATATTCTAACTTAACAAGACTTAAAAACACATTTTTTAGTCTTGTCATCAAATTTCTATCTCTTAATACTCCCCCTCAAGCTAGGCGGTGCAAACAAGTTCAACACACCTAGCTTGTCCAAGAGATAGGCATGTTGTGCTTTCATAAGTGCCTTTGTAAAAATGATCCTTGCTAGTCACATACGTTGGTTTTGTCTCGTATCCTTTCCTAATGAAGTGCGAGATCAATATCTATATGCTTTGTTCTTTCATGGAATATATTTTGGATAGCGATTTACTAACCGTTCAACCGGCGTGTTGATATTCATATTCAATATGAATACAACCAAAGAATTTCGCAATGTAAATGGCCGCCATACTCCTACCTCGGCAGCTCCTTGAAACCGATAAGCTTTTTTTTTGATACTAAAGAACGTTTCATCACATAACCGATAATGGATCTCCCCGAGTTTTCGCATCACATCGTCAATTGTGATGACTTTTCGAGCCATGTTGAGGTTCATTCTTCACATATCTCACTCTTTCCTCTCGTGACTTACACCGTTGAACCGACTAAGGACATGCACGCAAATGTGATGTACGGCTGGTCATAGTGAGATATAACAATTTCCCAATCAACCCGATGCCATCGAATCATATTCTACACAATAAGTCATACTCCACGGTTGTGAATCTTCAAATTCTTTCGAACCAATAATCCCACCATGCAAATCCTTTGATTCATCAAGATTCTTTTTGATGTTTTTCAATTCCTAGGAAGTACTTCATTTCCCATCTTTCATCTTGAACTTATCTTTAAAGCTCTCTTTGCCTTTAAATGTAGAAAAAACATCGATAATTTTTCTTGCAAAAAAATAAACCCAAAATTCCTTGTTTCAAAATTGTCTTCGTCGAGTAAAAGTGATTACACACAATATCTTTTACATGTATACTTCTTGGATAAGTTGGCATTTATTGGACCGATGCACACCATTGATCTGAATGCACAAGCTCCAAAAACATCCTTTGCAGGAGAGAATGTCTCCTTGAAATCTATCCCCTCCTTTTGGTTTACCTTTGGAAATTGAGATACTTGACTTTGAAGACCCATTTGTTAGTCTTTCAACCGGCAAGGAACAACACATTCTTCGGTGAGTGCTTGAAGTTCTTGTTCCATTGCCTAAGGAGCGACAAGACCGATTTGAGGAAGATAAGGTGACCATGATATTTTTGTCAAGAGATAAGGAGTGTCTTCAAGCCTCCAGGCAAACTCAAAATGTCTTGCATAACGAAAATGCCACAGACCATGAGGAATCCTTAATTTAAAGTAGGATCAACAAATTGTGTGGGTGGTTCAGATGGAGTATCAAGGGGAATGGATTGAATATCATCAATTGTCCACTATTAGCGGTGATGGGCATCAAATAATTTGTTGAGCTCATTTGGGAATAATCGAAACCTTTTTTCCTTAAGGAGTTGGAAGGGAAAAATGGCTCCGTACATCCTCTAACAAAAAATTTATTAGGAGTAATAATATAATCTATAACCCACGCCTTCTTAATCGAGTGATGGGAGAAAACTTGTCACCAACATGTACACAAGTAGCGTGAGGCACCCAATGGTTCTAAATAAGTTGCTTTTCAAGTCTGTAACATACTAAACACATTGAGATTGTTCAAGAAAACCATTCTTGATTTTAATCATGAAATCCTCCAAGACGTGTTTTCTTTCCAATTCACATTGGGGTGTGTGGACACATGAGCTTTGGTGTAAGAACAATCACCAACCATTGTCACGAAAATTTTGGAATGGAAATTTTTTATTAATGTCAAGATGTCTCAATACAACTATTACATCACTTTTCAATCTAAGTAGACCCAAGTCATTTACTATAGTCATCTACCAAAGTGAGAAAAACTCTACATCCATCATGACTTGATATTCTATGGTCCCCAAACAAATATCTCAAAAGGCTTATTTTTACTCCTTGTTTGCCTAGCCATTAACAAAGCCTTTATGTTGGTTTCTATTTCCTGGAATATCTTTAGTAATCGGAAGCATGTCCCATTCTCCTATGCCAAACTTCTATATCCTTGGTGAAATTTTATCATTGAAGCAAGAATAATAGTTTTATATGATGTATTATGCATTAATGACCAAATGTTGTATGACCATCATTAGCAATCCCCTTCACCATTCCATTGTTGGATTTGTCATGAAAGAATGTGACAAAGACATTTCAAATCTCTCGGTTAGCGACCACGTGATAGCGATTATGCATTTGCCTTCATTATATTCATCATTGTTCACCTTGCAACTTCCAACACAAGCAATATCTAATGCATGTCCATCCAAATAAACTCTCCTTATCTGTCTTGTAATTTGCCTTAGGTTCTTACTCATACCATATGGTTTGTCTAGTCAATTACCCTTCTTAAATGCTTCACTTTTATGGTAATTGGAATGAGTATTATGTTCCACCTGGGAGGCCTTGGGATCATTTGTATCCGATCATCTGTACCGGTGGAACATTTTCCTTTGCAATGGTCATCTTTTGTTTATGAATCGTCGAGTAGCATTATTTGCCAAACTTTGCAATTCATCTTGTGATGCCAGAGATAGTTGTTAAAACGTATCTTCTTTTGTTCTTGTTTCGATATATAGCAAACCACATAATTATATTTTGGTGTAAGCGACTCGGTTTTGCCTTTGTAGTTGTTCCACATTTTGACCTTGATATTATCTGCTAAATAAGGCAACATCTCTATCTTCTCACGAGACTATCATAGCATATGCTTTGTTTATGTTAGGGTGATTTCCATTGTTCTAGCACGAAATTGAAAAGCCTTTGGGTCTCAAAACGCATAACTTTTCTCGGGACATCAACTCTCATAAGTGTTTCTAAAATCCTTCAACTTAGTGAAATAACTAGCAACCGAACTAGCTTGTTAATGTTGCTATTTCCCTACGCGAAATCTAGATCCATTCTCCTTATCGAATCGTTCTTTCAATTCGCCCAAACCTTGCTCGCATCCGTGGCATAGGCAACACAACTAATTAATTCTTTTGAAAGTTTCTTTCCATGAAAGAACAATGGTTTTGAAGATGGTAACGAGGATCAAATGGTGTTTACCATCAACAAAACCTAACTTGCTCTTTCTTGCTTTCATCCATCTACTCACAATGCATAATTTTGGTTCCTTTCTAGCTACGGGAAGTTCATCTTCAAGGTATTGGATGATGAAGATCGATTGTTGTGTTCGTACTTGTGTTTCCCATCGCATTGCTCTCATCTCCAATCGCCATTGATGATGCCATTTTCAATGATCGAAAATGAATTAAGAGAAATCGAAAATTGTGCTAGAATACTCGTAAATCAAAAATTGATGACCGTAACAACTCGATTCCACTCTATTCTCCATGATAAAATTCCTATAGCTAATCAATGATAATGGAGATTAAACTAATATAGTGACCTCGAGAAAGCGTGAGAGCAAAAATTTCTATGTGTATTATTGAAAAATTATTTCTTATATAAAAGCCATTGGTTAAATAATAACTAAAACAAGACTTGAACCGACTAATTTTTAATCGCACAATTACAAAAAATGCCACGTTATTTGTACGTAAAAATATCCTATCTCTTAATAATAACCTAGCTCCTGATACCACTGTTACAAGCTAAAGGAGAAGAAACATAAGAGATAGACGTAAAGAGTGAAGAAAACAATGGCTAAAAAACTGATACTTTCATTCAGAGTTTCAAGCCTAATATATAGGCAAATACATAACAGAACATACCAAAAATATAGGACCCATATCAGTCCATGATATGCATAAAGCAAATAAACTCCTAAAAACAGAACATGACTCCTAACATAAACAAAACACGTTATTCCACTAATCCCTAAAAATCAAAACAAACTTGGACTGACTCAAATTGAAAAATCATAACTCCTAAAGCCTAAGTCAAATAGCATAAGAAAAACAGATTAATATTCCAACAACAATTTATGGAGAGGGAGAGTAATAAATGTTATTTGGAATTTGAGCTATTTTAAGCCACCAAGAATTGAGAGGAAGAAGTACAGGAGAAAAATGAAAAAGATTATAAAAGGAAAAGTTGTACTACTTGGTAGTAGAGAAGAAATAAGAAACGGTAACGGACAGAGAGAGCAACTTGAGTTGCCATTTATTTATCTTTTTTTCTCTTCCTGTTTATAGAA
Source organism: Lycium ferocissimum (assembly GCF_029784015.1). Lineage (NCBI taxonomy): Eukaryota > Viridiplantae > Streptophyta > Magnoliopsida > Solanales > Solanaceae > Lycium > Lycium ferocissimum. The sequence continues at coordinate 13,572,911 of NC_081344.1, read as the reverse complement.
TCTTCACTTTTTAATTTTTTCTGATCTTTCCTGTGCATTTCATGTTTCATTTACATGACTCGAAGATAATTCTATAATTTAAAAAGCTTTACTCTCTCAGGTTAAAAATAAGTGTCTACTTAATATTTTTCACACCCTTAAAAAAATACTAAGTCTTAGAAAAAAAAAATACAAGTATTTTGACTAAACTACCCTCAATTAATAAGATTCTTGCTTATTTATTTCCTTGAGTAAGTAGGGGCAGATCTGTAAAAATGAAATTATTTCTTTCTTGATTTTGTATGTTTATTTTGAACCAAAATAAAAAGATCAAGTGGACACTTATTTTGAACCGGAGGGAGTACTATCTAATAAACAAAAGTTCAATTACATGTAAACATATATCTAATGTATATAATTTGACTAATAGAATCATGCGTTCACACAGCACAGGTAATATATGTGTGTGAAAGGTTCCCTCACGAACTTTTTCCCTTTTCCTTTATTTAAAGAAATTTGATAAAATGAGGTTTCATCTAAGCTCTTATTCTAAGAGAAAAATGGTGTTTGTGATTTCAACTGTATATAAATCACTTTTATATACTCAGACATGATAACTATTAATTTTTCATTGCGATTGAAAATGCAGAAACATTATTTCTAAACTATTGATGTTATTGAAGCATGGACAAATTAACTAGTAAAGAAAATAATAGTGTATGTCACAACAAGTCATCATATGATTTATTCGTTTTTCCCTTGAACCTGGTTATAGGATCTCTAGTCCCCAGGTTGGGTTTCCTCAAATATGACTCAGAAATTTTCGGGCTTCAATTCCATCTCCCCCGATGTGCTCCAGACTGTTTTTCTTGGGAAGGTCTTTGTTTATAAGTCTATTAGATTATCACAAATTTAATACAATCAATATTTATGGCATACCATTTTTCACAAATGATCTCACAATATAGTATTTCTACTCTTGGGCTTGGATCTACTATCACAATAACGATTTTGTACTCTACCAATAATATTGGTGCTATCACAATGATAAAATAGAAGGAATCAGTTTTAAATATAAGAAATTTGAAATAATAGATTTGTCAATCAGTTCGCTTCTTCACTAGCTGAAGTTGACACAATAAACTCAGCCTTCATGGTAGAGTTAGCAATATATTTCTAACATAGCACCAAGTGTATGTATTTGCATCAATAAAATCTTTGAGTACAACATGATTTTTTATTTTATTTTTAAATAAAACAAGCCACAAATTTTCTTACCAAGTAAATATACCTAATTTGCTTGTACCTGCTAAGTACGTTGAATCAGAATTATATAAACACTTAATCAAAAGGAATTGCAACACAAGTTCAATCCACAAAATTGTACTTCATAATTTTCTCAACATAATGTGATTGGTTAAGAAAAAAATTTATCACATATTTTTTTTGTATTTTTCAAGAGGAGAAATAATAAATGAAGAGGATATATGCTCTTGATTAGGATAACTGAATTTTTTTTCAGCTGAAATTTGCTTTAGGTTTTAAAAATTGTTGCTAAATAAACATATATCTCCTTTTGCATACAATTACAATACATATTATAAGTAAAAGAAAATTGATAGCACAATAAATAAAAAAAATGAATGATTTTGTATCATTAAACATAAGGCACTTATGAGAGTGGCATTCAAAAAAGGAAGAGTACTAAATTAAATTCTTTATACAGAGGAAGATCAGATTCAGTGTATCAATATCCTCACAAATTTGATTGAACAAATTTATCTTTCACCATTTTTTTTCAAATTCAAATTTTTTAAAAAAAATTATTGATATATTCAAAAGTTTTATTTCTTAACACTATTAATATCCTTTTCCAAAAAAAAAAAAAAAAAAAACCCAAAAGATTACTCCACTGATACCAAAATATTATACTGCAATTCAAATGATCTACGTCAATGGATGAATCTCTTTTCCTTTTTGTTGAACTAAAGTATTATATGAGGGCTAAACTTGTGCAGTTTATGTCAAACAATAAGGAAAACAATTTGTAAGAGAATATTCAAAAGAACACAAACAGAGCAAAAGAAATTGGGAATTAGTTCACGCACCAAAAATAACTTCAGTATGTTGCCAAAATTGTGAGGACATTAAATTCTAACAAAAAGTGAAACATTGATTCATATATATATATATATATATATATATATATATATATATATATATATATGAAGTGCCTCTCTCTATATATATATATAACGTTATGATACTATATGCATTTTCATGTCATGCGTTTCCCCTTTTGTCAACCCATATATATTATACATACATATATAAAAAAACTGAATTGGCAGTTTCTTTTAATTTGTTCCTTTGCATTTTCTTCTGTTGAAGTTTTTTGTATTTTGTGTTTTTAAATTGTGATTTTTGTATTGATGACACATGTCATCCTACCATGGTTTTGCCTCTCCTATTCTATATAGATAGATATTATATGAAAAAGATAATAAATTTAAAATAAGGTAGTAGTAGATATGTCGTATATTCACTGTCAATATTAGACCATCTAAGATACGAAGTACTCGTATGACATATATGGACGACCCCCTTAGCTTATTTAATTTATACATTATTTATGGATGTAAAAATCTTCAAATGAGGATCTCGCTTTTTATTTATTTATTATAAAAAGTAAATATTATATAAACTAAGACATAGTGTGGACAACCCCAGGTATGCTTAAACGTTTGATCAATTTTCAAGTCTTGTACACATACTTTGAAAAACAACAACACCTGTTGTAGTTTTTTGTATTTTGTATTTTTAAAGGTGGATGACATGTCATCCTACCATGGGATTCTATATAGATAGAAAAGCAAAAGTTAAAACAATTTATATACTTATATATAGTTTAAATTTAAAATCGTGTTAGATATGTCATTTATTTTTTTATAGCTGGACATATATGGCTTGATTTATACATTATTTATGGATGTACAAATCTTCAAATGAGGATCTCACTTTTTATTTATTTATTATAGAAAGTAAATATTATATACAACTAAGACATATATATATATATATATATATATATATATATATATATATATATATATATATATATATATATATATATATATATATATATATATATATATATATTGTTAATTAATTAAAGTATGGATTATTTACATCTATTTGTATGTTAAATTGGAAAGGACTTAAAAGTTATTTACTCTCTAAATTTTCCTTCATACTCTCTGTCCTGTTTGTGATAGTGCGTAAGTTCGGGCCAAATCCAAGAAGAATATATCTTCAGCATGCACTTGGGCCACTTGTTAATTGGGCCAAATTCTCATTTGGGGACTCGGGCCCTGTTCGGTTACTGCAGATCTATAACCTCAATTTCCTTCGAATCAATGTGTTAACAGTTGGAAGAATTGTCAAATTAGACATTGGACCCAACTGACACCCCAAAAGTTTTCGAAAAGGAGTGATTCAAGGCCTTATAAGGAGATCCAGGTTCTCATCCACCACGTGTATATTCTCTTCAAAAAAAGCTGATTTGGAGATAATAAAAGTACTAGTAATATATTATTAAATCAAGGTTGACGCTTGTAGAGGCAATTTTAGCTAAGGCAGGGACAAGAGTACGCTGCGGGTCTTGTGGAGCTGGGAGTATTACTCATGTAAATGAGCTTTTACAATTGACATCATACCATACTTGTTCTCAGTTATAATCCACCTTCCTTCAACATAAAGAATTGTAGTATCGAGGCCTATGCAGAACTTTTTACAAGTGGTGTCAGGTATTTGTAGAAATAGAAAAATAAACAAACCATCTTCACGCACAATATACAATCTTATCTCAACTTAGCTAGTGCATATGACTACTGTCTTAATTATTTTATACTGGAAGAGGTTAAGAGTTCAACTCTATTCAACTTCTTTTTTTAACCAAAAGAATCGGCTCAAAACTTTGCAAAACAAAAATTCGAATCTCCAATCTCCATAAGCTAATAAATGAGTTGCTTAGCCAATGAACCGAAAAACCTTCAGGCGATGATGTCATTTCTTTTATTATCTATCGGAGTTTTGTGCAATAATTATATCTACCTAATATAATTTTTGGACGATTGAGATTTGACCTCAAATTTGACAAAAGTTAACTTGGTACAAGTCCTCTTAGAAAATTAGAAAGACCACTGACCTAGGTCTTAGTTCCATAATCATAATTAAGCATTAAGAAAATCTAGGCGAGATCTAGATATATATCTCACTAGCAGTAATAATGCTCAGATAACGTGCAAGGCTTATAAAGGTCGAAATTTTTAGGGGAAAGAACGTTTGTGCCCCCTCAAACAAAAATAATTACCCACCCATATCCCTATTATTTTCGTACCCCCAAAAAAAATTAAAACTATTTACTCGAGATGCCCTCAAATTATGATACCAACATGCTATATAAATATACTGACATAGTATCATCGAAAACTGCGTCATTAAAGTTTACATTAAATGCATTCCACGTAGGATGTGATTGACATTTACGCGCAAAGCTAAAAAAAGAAGAAGATAAAACTCACCATATATGTATGTAAGTCGGATTGTGTTTGATAGACATACTTGAGGTCAAGTTCAGGGGTTCAATAGGAACAACACTTAGTTAAGATGCAAAAAATGAAGAAAAAAAAAAAGGGCAAATTTAGGGAACCGCATATACATTAAGCCTTGTTTAATTGTTAACCTCTTCTTTGTAAAGGAATATTCTTTTATTATCCCTTCATTGCTCGTCATTCATCTAGTTCTAATTTAGGACCACATATAGTATTATAAGACAATTATTCGTCAATCGTGATTAGTGCACGCAAAAGTGGCAAAAGCACAATATTTCATGAATACATAGGAAATAATATTGTCAAAAGGGATAAAAAGAATATTTATCTCAACAAAAGATGATCACTTTATTTTAGATATTTGCTTTATATTTCTCCCCCCGAACGTTCAAAACTCTTTTCTTTAGGTACCGCCCTGCATGCTTAGAGATCCTTTTTTTTTTTTTTTTTTTTTTTTTTTTAAACTTAGTGACATATGTTAGTGCCAGTAAGACATGAATGCTTTATTTATTGATGTTTTTATTTCTTTTAATATGAGTGGCTAAACCTTTAGCTAGGGTTGTGGGTCCAATAGGTGTGTTATGTGTTTGGGTATGATAATGTTAGTTTAATGGGTAACCATGATTGCTTTCTAATAGCTTTTTGTATTGTAGAGTTAATTAATGGTGGCCAACGTTAATAGGTCCTAAAATCCTTGTCTTGCTTGGAAAAGGAGACAAGGAATAGGAAAATATCTATTAGCAAGGATTTGGGGTTTTAAAACCCATCTAATGGCTAGAGCTAGGAATAGAAAAACTAACTTGAATAAAAAAATAAGTATTTTGTATCTCACATCATAATGCTTGAAAGAGCTTGTGATGAAATTTATTACTAGACTGGAAAACAGTGATAAACTCTTAACTCATTGATTAAAGCATGATAGTTGCCTAATTAAACTAATGAAGAGCCCTATTCACATACCTCCCCTAAGGTGCCACAACCCTAGTCTTCTCTTTAATTGTTAAACAAACTAATCATTTGTTTGTTAATTAAGTAGTACAATAGTTTAAAATCAATCAATATTATTCTCTCTTTTTTGGAAATCAAGACTAAACGTTGAGACTTACACATTAATTAGTATCTTTCTCGCCGTAATCCCTGTGGAATTCGACCCCAAACCCTCTAGCATATATTACATTTACTTGTAAATAATTCTTTTCATACTACATTTAATCTTTAGTCAAAATTTGTTAGCTTTTTATTCATTAAAAATCTTGTTCCATCCTCTGAAGCTTCTTTGTATATTATATTTAAATAATAAATTCATTATTTTTTATTCTTTAAACTTTAATTTTCAATGTACATTCATTAAACATTTGTTCATCCAAAATCTTTTTACATATTTTATTTGTTGATCTTATAATATATAATTTTATATATAAGCAAATACTTATACCTTTTACTACCTTTTTTTTAAAGAAATTTTTTTTTTTAAAATTGTTTTTATTACATAAGGGGTAGGGGAAGAGAAAATGGGACAAGGGGATTACAATGTGGGGATTTAAACCCTCGCCAACAAAGTGAAAGAGTTTAGGTAGCCAACCAACTGAGCTACTAGATCCCTACCTTATACCTTTTACTACATAAACAATCATGGTAGTTATTCTTTTAGTCTAATTGTATTAGTATTTTTGTAATTAATAATCAAGCCTTTTTGACACATCCCTCATATAGTTAAAATTGGTCCAGCCGGGAACCACATTTTGTGGATTCTGAAGGATGCTTAATACCTTCCCTTTGGAATAATTTGAACCCTTACTTAGAATCTCACTTGTTTTTCGCAGACCATTTTTAAGTCATATATATTAATTGTGAATTATTCCAAGACTTGTGACAGATGCACTTATCACACTTTTAAACCGTTCTTAAAGATGCAGAAATCACTTATGATAAATATTTTCTCATTTCTTTAGCCCCCACTATTTCGAGAATTTAAATAACAATTTATACTATTGAAAAGTAGTATCACTTTATTCATAAAAATATAAGGTAAAAAGTTTTTTTTACCTTTCCTCCACTTGAGTTGAGAAAGTAGAAAATACTTTACCCTTCTATGTCTTAAAGAGATTCACGTTATTGAAAGCAGAATGATGTTGACATCTCCTATCTCGATATCCGCAATTTTTCAAACTGTAACAAAGTTGAATCTCCTTAAAATTGTCGGTGAATATACCACAAATTACAGTTGAAAAATAAAATGAACAAAATGAAGAAAAAATAAATAATATTTTTCAGGCTGAGGAGTGAATATCTCGCTCTCTTCAGGAAATTCAAGTCCAATGCGGTATAATCTTCACGGTCGGCGGATACAACTCACTTATCCTCCAGATACTGACCCGTCAACATCGTGCGACTCAACCAAATCCGGACTAGTTGAAGAGTCCAAAGATCTACTATAAGAGCACCTTCCTTCAACATAAAAAATACTCTCTTTTGTAGTGACTAAGTTGGAAAATTAAAATATTTTGTTGCTCTCGACTCTCTCTTTCAGTACTCCATCCTCACCACACACTATAATCTTTTCCCACACTTCTCATACACAATATAACACTTCTTTTTTATTCATCAACTTATGGAAGAAACTCCTAGAATTCATCTAGTGAGTAAATTAGAGAGTAGTTAGTAATTATGTGAGGTAAATGATGAAATAGCGGTTAATAGGAGTAATAGCCACATTCTAATCATGGAGTAGTAGGAGAGTGGAGTTATGACCATTTTCTAGCTTTTATGGCTACTAATAAATATGGAGATGAATATTCTAATAATAAAATGTGCTCCAAAAATCACTATTTATGTACCCTCTCTATGTGAAGTTGGTTACAAAGATTCATCTGTATTACGCTTCTCCACGGCCAGGGGCAGACCCATGTGTATCATGTCGGGGGCTCGAGTACCCATTGAACCTGATGCAAGCTATGTATATTTTTATAGAAATTCTTTAAAAGTAGTCAAAATAGATTAGCAGCACCCACTATCAAAAGTAACTCGTGAGTGTGTTCATCTGGACCCCAGTGCGAAGAGTGGCATTTAGCGGTAGTACAAGGGTTCGATTCCAGATAAAACCCTTTAAAAATGATTTTCTTCCTTTTCTCCAAAACACTCTTTCTTGTTTTATAGTATTATATATTTTCTTTGTTGACTTGTCCTTTTAGTTTGTTTGACTTCTCCTTTTTTTTTTTTTTTTTTTTTTTTTTTTTACTTCTCCTTATTAGTTCATTTAGTCAATTTGTTGTGGTAAAGAAAGAGAAAAGAAATAGTCTTTAAACCCTTTTATCTCCCCCCCCCGAAAAAAAAAAACACGAAGTTACCATTCGTTTTTGCCTTACTCCATCCTTGTCTTTGCTCTCCAATTGAGGTACTAAGTATTAACTGTAGTTTCTCCATTAATTTTTCATTTTTATGTTCAAATAGTTGTGCACTCATATTTTGTGATGGATAGTAATTTTATATTCAAGGAAGGCCATTAAAGATAGATTTATAATTTAAAATTGATAGCTATGGCCGCCAATGGAGCTTTGAGGTATCTGATTCATCTGAAGCCGATACTTTTGATGCAAAACACACATTTATGTGTAAAAATCTCTAAAATTATAATGCTATGAACCCATATTGCCAAATCTAAGTTCATATCAATGGTGAAACACAATTAACAAAATGAAATGAAGAACAGATATGAAGGCAAATGCATAAACTCAAAACTCGAAATATGGGAGTGAAAAACTGCTTCCATTCAATGAGTGATCAAGTATATATATACAAGTGAGGAAATCTAATCTAATCATTCTCTAACTAATGATAGCTAGCAACAGTTAATCAACTAAGCTAATGACTCCACTAACTCTAACTAACCGACTCTAACATCCTAACTACCTTGTGTTGACTCAGCATTACAATAGATATACTGGATATACAGTTTTGTATTCTATATCTCAATACCCCCCCACTTGGTAGGTGAAGGAAGCACAACCAAACTTACATGGCAACGAGAACGTTGATCCCAGTTAGAGCTTTGGTGAGAATATCAGCAAGTTTTTGACCTGTCCCAATGTGATAAAGAGAGATCAATCCATCCTGCAGTTTGCTCCTAAAAAATTGGCAATCCACCTCTATGTGCTTGGTTCTTTCATGAAAAACAGGATTTCTAGCAATGTGCAAAGCAGACTGACTGTCACAATAAAAGGAATGGGGCAAGGGAATGCAATATCAAATTCACTGAACAGTCTGCTTAACCAAACAAGTTCCCTTACCACCTTTTTGAGAACCCTATACTTTGCTTTAGCTGAGGAGAGAGATATAGTCTCTTGCTTCTTAGATTTCCAACTGACAAGACTATTACCAAGCAGCACAATGTATCCTATAATAGATTTTCTTGTGTCAGGGCAAGCTGCCCAATCTGAGCCACAATATGCCTTGATGGAGTGAGAAAGACTGTTGGAGAAGAAGATTCCTAGAGTAGGATCTTTCTTCAAGTATCTGGGCATGTGTATGGCAGCTTAAAAATGAGGTTTTCTGGGTTCCTACATGAATTGACTAACATCTTTGTACTCCGAAAGCAATGTCAAGCCTTGTATTGGTAAGAAAGTTAAGTTTGCCAACCAATTTTCTGTATTGAGTATGATCAAATAGGACCTCACCCTCCTTGGCTTTTAAATTTACACAATCTCTTTGAGTAAGTCAAGTAGAAATTTTCTCTCAAATATAACCACACCATCATCTTTGTAGAGTACTTCTAATCCTAGGAAGTAGTGCAATTTTCCCAAGTCTTTGATCTTGAATGTTTCATGAAGGAAATGTTTGAGGTGAGTGATCCCATTTCTGTCAGTACTAGTGAGTAGAACATCATCTACATAAATGGCTACAAATACTGATGAATCACTATCCTTTTTGTAGAAAAGGGAATAGTCATACATTGACTGTGTATAACCTCTTGAACTGAGTACCTCAGTAAGTTTCTCATACCATTGTCTGCTAGCTTGCTCAAGCCATAGAGGGACTTGTTCAATTTGCACACAAGACCTTGTGCACTAGTGTCTAGGACTTGAGGAACTTCCATATACACCTCTTCATGCAAATCACCATGCAGAAATGCATTACTCACTTCTAGCTGGAAAATGTCCCATTTTTTCTTGACTGCTGTTGCAATGAGTGTTCTAACAGTTTTCATCTTGACAACAGGTGAGAAAGTTTCAGTGTAGTCAATGCCAAGGTATTGAGTATATCCTTTGACTACCAACCTAGCTTTGAATCTCTTTATAGAGCCATCTGCCTTGTGTTTGATCTTACATATCCATTTACAACTAATTGGTTTCTTTTCTACTAGTAAGGGGACCAAGTCCCAAGTGTTATTGGCATGAAGAGCTTCAAATTCTTGTGTCATAGCAGCCTGCCAAGTAGGATTCATAGATGCTTCTTCATAAGAAGATGGTTCACAATCGTGACAAATATTTCTCACAAGATGCTGACTATCAGAAACTAGTGCATGGGAGGCTTTGTGATTATGTAAAAAAAGGAAGCATACAAGGATAATAGAGAAGGTGAATTAACTGGTTTTAACTGAGGTATGTTGTGTATGTAGTCATGCAGATAAGATGGTGTCTTGGATGGTCTAAAAGATTTCCTGGTTTCTATGTGTGGTTGATTAGAAGGTTGTTCTTGGATACGTGGTGATCCTGATGGTGGTGTCATGTCTATTGGTGATCCTAATAGTAATGTGTCAGGCTGAGGATACTGTTGGTGTGGGTCTATAACGTGAGGTGATGAAGGAGGATCCATGACATTATTACTTATGTAATCATTTGGTTTAGGATTTGTTAGAGGTATAGCAGGAGAATCAAAATCTTCAACAAATGGTAAAACATCATGAGTCACAGGAAATAGAGAGTGTGCTGTAGAAATGGAGAAAGGAAACACATTTTCATGAAAAACTACATCCCTAGAGATATGCACTTTCCTTGTGGTCAGACTTAGAACTTTGTATCACTTTATTCCAAAAGGATATCCAATAAACACATGAGGTTTGGTTCTAGGTCAAACTTAGTTCTGTGTGATTTGGGTGTGGTGGGAAAGCACAAACAACCAAAGATTTTCATATGGGAATACTTAGGCTTTTGATTATAAAGTAGTTCAAAGGGACATTTATTTTGAAGTAGGTTAATGGTAATCTGTTGATTATGTAGGTTGTTGTAAGGACACATACTCCCCAGTACTTTAATGGCAGTTTAGATTGGTAGAGTAATGCTCTTGCTGTTTCAAGAAGATATTTGTGTTTTCTTTCCACCACACCATTTTAATGTGGTGTGTATGGACAAATTTTCTGGTGTGTAATACCTTTGGATTAAAAGAAAGAAGTTGCTTCTTGGTTTGTAAATTCTAGCCAATTGTCTGCTCTAATCAACTTTACAGAAGTTTTGAATTGGTTTTGGACCATGAGGACAAATGCTTTCAATATGTGCAGTGCATTGCTCTTATAACTAAGCAAGTATGTCCAAGTTGATCTGCCAAAGTCATTCACTAGAGTAATGAAGTATTTATAACTATCATATGTTGTCACATGGTATGGACCCCACCGATCAACATGTAAAAGTTCAAAAATGGCTGAGGACTTGGTTGTTTTATCAGGAAAAGACAACCAAGTTTGTCTAGCCATGAGACATATGGCGCAGATAAAGGGTTGTTTGTGAGAGAATTTTAGTTGCAAAGGAATTCCTTTGATCTTAGCAAAAAGAACATGTCCAAGTCTGAAGTGCCACAACAAGTCTGATGCATTATTATGAGTAGTAGAAAGCAAAACACTGTTCTTATTATCATTTAAAATGGAATTATTTAAAACTGGAGAATGACAGGAATGGGAATGACAGTCACAATGCACTCTATTTACATGACCAAAACTAGGAAAAAATTTAAAACACAAGACTTAGAAGCTGTAACATCAGTGTCTTTCTTCAAACGGTCTGAACAAAGGAGATATAGTCCATCATGTACACTACCAATCTCCAGAGGCCTCTTTAGTGAAGGGGCCTACAGTAAACAAGTAGTGTTAGAAAATGAGACAATGCACTCAAGTTGTATTGTTAGAGAGCTAATGGAAACTAGATTGTACTTAAAAGAAGGGACAAACAAGACTTTATACAGAATGATCTTGGGTGATAGTATCACATTTCCTACTTCAGTTACCTTCACTTTATAACCATTTGGCAATTTTACTACTAATGGATAGGGTAGTGTTAAGATATTAATCATTTGGTTTCTATTGAATGTCATATGATGAGATGCTCTGAGTCTAGTATCCATAAGTCAGCTCTATCTTTGAAACATCCACATGAGAGTTTATCAAAGTCTATAGAAGAAGTACAAGCTATAGTACCTGCAAAGTTAGCAGTTCCACAAGTCTGGTTGTCTGGTTGCTCTCCTGAACCACCATTGTTAAACTACTGAAGTAGATTGATTAATTGATCATATTGCTCCTAAGTCAGGTTTGCATTTTGAGTGTAGTTGTCATACTATGGATGATAATTGTGGTTATTGACAAATAAACCATCTGAAGTCATTCCATATGCATTTGCCACTATTCATTTTCCTTTACTGTTGAACTTGTTATTGTAACTGTTATTTTGGTGCTCTTGGATTACCTTGATATGAGTTGTGTCCTTGAGGTCTGTAACTATTGTCTTGTTAGAAGAAGGATAGTTCTGAGGTGCATGACCTTGATTGTCCTGAGATGGATATCCATGTAGTTTGTAGCACCTGTCCTTGGTGTGTCCTGGCCTCTTACAATGCTCACAAATCACCTTAGGTCTGTTGTTCACATTATTGTAGCTTCCTGGTGTGTAATTTGTCCTGAAATTACTTGTTCCTGAACTACTAGCTATTAAAGATGCAGGATCAACATAGTTTCCTGTTGTGTGATCTATCCTGAGGTTCATTTTTCCTGAGATACTTGCCACTAGTGATGTGGATTCAGTGAAGAGTTGGTTATGTGGTCTAAGTTCCCTTTGTCTCTCCTCCTGCACAAGCAGTGCAAAAGCTTGTCCCATGGAAGGTAAGCGATTCATCATCAGTATACTACCCCTAATGATTGTATAAACCTCATTTAGGCCCATTAAAAACTGAATTAGCCTTCAATCCTGTTCAGCTTTATATGGGTTCTTTAGCTCCACATAGACATACAGTTGCACACATGTTTAGCAAATAAATTGTTCATTTCTTCCAATAGTTTCTTCATCCGAGTGTAATATCCAGTAATATCTAGAGATCCTTGATTCAAGTCACTTATTTCCTTTTGAATCTAGTACAATTTGGCTCCATTAGTTTGGTTATATCTATCCTCCAATTCTCTCTAAAGTTCTACTGAATCAGTAACATATTCTAAACTATCTGCAATTTCTCTTGAACGTGAGTTCAAATTCCAAGCAGTAACTAAATCATCACACCTCTCCCATTGACCGAGCTTTGCAGAATCTGCATTTGGCTTCTTTCACTCTTAGTAACAAAACCTAACTTGCTTTTGACAGAAAGAGATCTAACAACACTTCTCTTCCATGAACGAAATCCAATCCCATCAAAAGGTACAGGAACTAACACACCACCAGCATTATCAAATGGATGAATGTATAAAGGACTACTTACATTGATTGTAGTTTCAAATCCTTCTCTAGTTTGATTCATTATTGGTGCAGCTTGATCATCAATTGCCATATTAAACTAATTTCTTGGAACTGTTTCAAACTTAAATATCGATCGTACTTAATGTGCAGTACAAAAAACTTTCAGTTTGAAAATGTGAATCAAATTGATTTTGCGCAAACGAAATCAAATTGAAGGGAATGAACCTTCTCTCTGATACCATGACAAAATCTGAGTTCACTCAATGGTGAAACACAGATGAACAAATGAAATGAAGAACAGATATGGAGGGAAATGCATAAACTCAAAACTCGAAATATGGGAGCGAAACTAACTTGTTCTGACTCAGCATTACAATAGATATACACTAGGGTTGTACAAAGTAAATCTATAAATCGCACCAAACCATCAAACCGAATCAAATAGAAAAAAAAAAAACCTACCTAGTGATTTGGTATTGGAAAAAAAACCCCGACCATAATAGGTTTGGTTTGGTTTTAACTAAAATAAGTCAAACCGAAATCAAACCGACCCGATTATATCTATACTACTTTTAAATTATTTTATACATAAAAAATATTTATTAGAATGTAATTTATATATATTTTCTTAAATTTTTCATAATTTCTGTATTTTTACATTCAGGTTTGGACTTAATTTTTGAAATGGTCCATAAGTTTTGAAGCCCATATAAGTAATAGTCTACATGATCTTAGAGTATTACTCCATTTGTAGTTTTGCCGTATTCTGTTTTGTCTCTAATGCTAATGGAAGCAGTTGGATTTAAATATTGAATTTCTTTGGCAATCATTTCCTTGTTCAGGTTATTTTTTAGAAATTACCCTTGCCATATCTTTTAGCAATTACCCTTGGATATAAGTGGTGAAATTGGTGGCAAGCAGTAGCATACCAACTTTTTTTTTTTTTTGAAATGGAGAAGCTTACCAACTTGATCCCATGGTTTCCTTTATGTCCAGTGATATGAATGTCATTTTGTGTTAATCGGTAAGTATCAAAAGGGGTTGGTAATACATCCCTGAGAAAGTGTTGTCATTCAAAAGTTGCTGAAGAATTCCTATAATACATGATTGTCTTTTAGCAGTACCTATTTTTAAGAGCTGTTATAGTATTTCCTTAGGAAGTATTCTCTCAAAAACCTTATTGCAACGAACTAATTTGTATAACTCAGATTTTTTTAGATTTATTATAAGATGAGTCACATCGAACCACAAAAAATCCGAGAAACCCGAAAAAACCGAGCAACCCGAAAAAAATCGAGAAAACCCGAGGTTGAAAAATTTGACTTTTGTTGGTTTGGTTTGATATTTGAAAAACCAGAAAAAACCCGGTCTATATACACCCCTAATATACACTATAGATATACGGATGTATAGCTTTGTATTCTATATATCTCAATATATATATATATATATATATATATATATATATATATATATATATATAATTTAAAAAACCCAATATGATTGATTTGGTTTGGTTTTGATATTTGAAAAACCGAAACAACCCGGTCCATATACACCCCTAATATACACTATAGATATACCGGATATACGATTTTGTATTCTATATCTCAATACTTATATATATGTATATATATATAATATATATATATATATATATATATATATATATATATATATATATATATATATATATATATATATATATATAAGTATAAATTTAAAAACCCGATACGCTTGGTTTGGTTTGGTTTGATATTTGAAAAACGTAAACAACCCGGTGCATATGTATATACACCCCTAATATACACTATATATATTTTGTATTCATATACTTATATATATATATATATATATATATATATATATATATATATATATATATATATATATATATATATATATATATATAAGTATATATATATATAGGGTTAGGTTTTTAGCGCATTGCAACATGAAACTGCATTTGTCCCGCACTTGACACCACGAACTTAAATTTACGTGTCTACATCGACCACATTTACAAGTATTGGATATCTGGAAAAAGGAAAGCTATCTGACGTTGAAGGAATGATAACAAAAGTGATGGTGTGGGTAAGTTACTGCCATCTTATCTGAAAAATCCAAGGTTCATTTCACAGCTAAGTTGAAGAAATCCCGGAGTAGGGACGCTTATGAGGCTCTAAGAGATGGAGTAGCTATTGAAAAGTTCTAATGAGCTAATTGGCTTTGGATGTTTGATATATTATGAGGGCTCAGAATCAAATTTTGTGTATGCTCTTTGTTGCTTCTTTTATTGTGTTGCTGCGATTACTGTGTTGATAATTCTAGGTTGGCACAAGGAAAAATGAAAGCTCGGCGAGCCATCCCTTTCAAGTAGTTCTTTTCAACGTCGGGCTATTTTATTTCTACTTTAAAGTAACTTCTGATATAACAGATTTTGTGAATTTGATCACTTCTCCGTAAGATATATCAGTAATCAGTGTGTAGCGTTCTTCTACCTAAGTTCTTAGACTAATCGTCTGCTTACCTACATTCAGCCCATCCCAAATCTTTCATGGCATATTTTCTGGAAGTTGCTGCAAATTAAAAAAAAAAAAAGTATTTTATTGAAAAGGATTGCACCATCTAGAGAAATAAATTGTCTGATTGCACATTTACGGTGAAAGCAAAAACTAAAAATTTAAAAGGTTTAACAAACCACTTCTTTGAGAAAATTTTCATTTTTATAATAGATCGCCAAAACATGGTACCTATTCATATTTGGTTACCTGAAGCTGGTGTAGTGGCATACAACTAATAGCCACCATTTAAGCGTGCTCAACGGTTATAAAGGGGGTCATTTGCACTTTTGTCCATATTTTGTGTTGGAATTTAATTTTTGTCCTTCAAAATCAAACTTATGCCTAGAGAGACATAATTTACGTATCATAATATTTACAAATTATGCATGTGCCCTAAAAGAACTTATGCGCCGCTAAGCATAAGTTCGATTTTGCGGCCAAAAATAATGGGTAAAAATTAAAGACCAGTCCATTGAAGCGGAAACCGTTCAATTACTTCAAATTAATAGTCCTTTTATGAAGTAGAGTTTAAACTAAAGTCTAGAGGCTTGCTTTAAAAATTGACACAAGTGCAGGTGTTAATTTAAGTATCATGCATGTATGACACCGAAAAACAACTCTTTAATTGAAATCTTTATTTGTTGGGTCTCTAATTATTATTAATTTCATATGTAAAGTAGAAACTTTTTTAAAGTAAGAATATTATTGAGAAGTTTCACCGCAATGATCATTCCTCTTCATGGTCATGGACTCTACTTTTCTTGTGCTGATATTTTTATTGTGCCTCTCTCTCTCTCTCTCTCTCTCTCTCTCTCTCTCTCTCTCTGGTATTGGTAGCTTTGAAAAGATAAAGGGACAATAGCAATTTTAGTCCCTTAATTATTACTAAATTTATACTGATCCTTGTGATATTAACAAAAATATGTATTTTTAATCTCTTTATAAAGGAAATATGTTATATTTAGACTATTTTTAAAAACATATACAAAATTGTTCAAACATTGAGTAATAGTATAAACTTAACCTTACACATGGTTAATTAAATAGTTTAACAGTTAATAATTTGGTAAATTATTGAAGAGACGCTAGGAGAAGGATTAAAAGTGCACCACTTAAAATAATTGAAGGTTCAATGTGCTTAGCTTGATATTACTAGGACCAAAGTCAGAATTTATAAATGGCTGGGGTACCAAAAGCGTTATTATTCCAAAAGGTAGTTGAATATGTTTTCACTTGCACATTGCTTTGGACCGCTTTCCCATCACCTTCTACCTAAGTTCCTAATCAACGTAGTGAATTTTCCTTTACCAAATTACTCCTATTTAGTTAGAGCTCTGCATCTTCATTGCAATAAAAACATAACCCAATTAAATATCTCATATATTGTGGTTCTCTACAGAAGCTTTTCCACCTTTGATTGGTAAATCCTTTAATTATTTGGCCTATTACATTATTTTCCTAAGATGAATTAAGTTTGTAAACTACATGTCTTTTGTTCATGCAGAGGTAGCAAAATTGCCTCTTTGTCCAGCAAATTAAGCAGATCGGGTAGCAAACTTAGCCTTTTAACGACGTGAAGGTACTCGTCTATTATTTTTTGGAATCTTCACACAAATAGCCTTGCATGATTCATTGTTTACTTTTCAAGCAGGTATACATAAATCATACACGAATTATATACAAATTATAAATGGATTATACATATATTTGTCTATTTTTAATTTAAGCGGTTGGATAAACAACTATTTTGGTTATTCTTCCTTTTCAATTCATTTGTTCTCCTTTTTTTGATCTATTTTAGACTTTATCCATCTAGCAGGGGCGGAACTAGTAAGGCTCAAAAACCCCTTTGGCAAAAAATTACATTGTATATACAAGGTTAAAATTATTTTTTATGTATATACAGTAGATGTTGAACCCCATTGACTTCTTCATGTGTTTACTTCTTTATATTTTTGAACCCTCTTAGTAAAAATTCTGACTCCGCATCTAGATCAAAGTCACCTCTTTTGCAAAATTGTGCTTCATCCTATCCTTTTGAGTGAATTTACTACAGTAATATAGTGATATGGTAGGTAAATCCAGTCACTTTTACCACAAAATTACTAGATCTGGCTTTTGTTTTTGAGTTGCATAATCGTCTCACCAAATGGATGTGGAAACTATATAGGGAAAATAGCAGACAAACCAAGAAAAAAAAAGCTATAATTCAAAATTTCAAAAGATCTAGCAATTTTAGTTGCATAGTCGTCTCATCATAGTGGATCTAGCAACTATGGGGGGAAATATTGTGAAGATAAAGCGAGAAAAAAGGAGCTAGAAAATACTGATTCTCTTGGGAAAAATTGGCAGGTCGACAAACTAGTTGATCATATTTTCTCTCATCTTCTAACTAGGTGAGAATCTCAGTTGCAAACATAAAGATGAATTATTTGAAGCTATAATTCAAAACTTCAAATGTCAAACTATACTTGCGAACATATGACCTCTAAAATGTTTTATTGATATAATTGTTTGCTTCTAAAAATTAACAGTAACATTCACAAAATCTACTTTGTTCATCCCTTTCTATCCCCGTACCTTCTTTTCCCCATCAAAAAGCTAGCGGACCGAGTTTTCAAAGTTTTGGATTCATTAGTCAGAGGTGGGTGATTTCGAAGACAATAAAGCATCGTCACGCCAGCTAAGTAACTGAAAATAGGGATAATTTCAATAATATACAATCCAGCATATAATATTACATCCACGTAGCCATCCGCATAGCTAACTTTTTTTTCCCAAGAGTGTTTATACACACGATATACAACATTAGACATTTACTATAGACAATGTATAAACCTGCATAAAAGTGTATAATAATGTATAATAGGGCCATTTTGGGTAATATTAAAATATGGGCCATTTCGGGTAATATTAAAATATGAGCCATTTCGGATAAGTATTTTCTCCAAATAGACATTGAGTGTTATTTTCTCCTGAAAATATCACCAGGACGCAGTGAGTGATTTTGTATATGAAATAATAAAAACAAAATGACTATTCTATTGCAAAATAAATTCTATGTGTTAAATGACAAAACATAGTAACTTTTCTGTTAAAACAAAAAAGTGACTTTTCTTATATAGTATAATTTTTATTAGTCGAGTGACCTTATTAAAATAACTGTCTTTACGGGTGTTTGGGCGTGGATCCTATTGGGAAGAAACAAGTAAATACCAAATCGCACGATAAGGTAATATCGGAAGAAATACCCAAGTCAAAATTTCCCACACTATTTGAACAAGAGGAGCAAACTAATTTCAAGCGCAAACGGATATATGGGTAGTAGCTATACCAATAATAAAATATCAAGCAAGCAAAATAAATCAAATACAAGAGACACCAAATTTACGTGGAAAACCCCTTTAATATAAAGAGAAAACAATCACGGGTCCAAAGCTTCACTATATCAAATGAGAGAGTTACAAAGTGTTCTCCAAAATGGCTACAACATCAACGCCAAATACGGAGCAACAATAACAACAAGAACAACCATCAAACAAGAGAAGATTGGAAGAAAATCACTCAAAAACGCAGCTACTGTTCACCGACAAAAATATTGAGCTATGGGTCTCCAAATCCACCTCTGTCAGTTCCTAATCAAAGATTAAGATGAGACGAATACGCTATCTAAAAATCAGCTCAATCAGACAAGTAACGAAGCGGGAATCAACAAAACAAGTTGGCTGCACAAGCTGCTTTTTAAGCAAAAAAATCCGCACTCTCTCTCTCTCTCATATATATATATATTTTTTTTTTCGAGTTGAAAGGCTACTCTCTCTCAATGTTTCTTGCCCCCAAATCATACCTAATAAGTCTTTTAATGTATGGGTCAAATATAAAAGTGGACTGGACCAAGTTGAATATTTATTTATCCACATAGGAAGGGAAAAAGCCCAAAACGCAACAATTCCACTTCACGAGCTCATGAAAATGAAGGGCCCGAAAAGTGGGGGACTATCTGTATTGGGTAAAAGATGACACCGGAGAGTTGGCATACCCGGAGACCATAGCGACTTGGGGACAAATTACAGTTGTCTCCCATTTCAGTCAAATCCCGTCACATCCACCTACTCCAATCAGAGCGCCATAGTGCACGTGGGCAGGGTGACGTTCACACAGTCTTGTCATCATGACTTGTAGGGTAGGATAGCCTAGTTTGGGCCTATATAAACTAAAGGTTGAGGAAGAAGGAAGGGAGAGCGAGATCTGAGACTCGCCCCATCTGATTGTAACATTATCATATAATTATGAGTGGGCCAATTCATAAGAGTTGGTCCGGAAGCATTCTTAAGATTATTTTTCTGTTATTCTTATTACTTATTTGCAGTGTTTATGCTTGCCATTGTTTTGAACCGGGCTCATAGATAAAATTTTCGGGATCGGATACGTCCCAGTTGTCTTCAAACCGTTAGAAAATAAATCTCTAGTTGATTTTTTGATTAAACCCGACTGAAAACAACATGACTACCATTTTGTTTGAATAATAATTGCTCTAATTATTACAATTTAAATGTAGTTAAGCCACCGTCATGTACCATTACTCAAGTAATAGTTGTAAGCTTAAATTGTTCTTCTGGAAATCAAAAGTCCCCCTGATCACATCATCTTAATAGCATTGCACGTTTATCTTTCCTTTAAAAGCAACGTTTCATTTTTTAAATCTTTATTTGGATTATATATATATATATATATATATATATATATATATATATATATATATATATATATATATATATAATATTTGCAGAAAAATATTATTAGTACTTTATTGAAGGTAAAAAAAATGTCATTCAATTTTATAAGGACATTTTAATATTTTAACTTTTCACTTGAGGTGTTCCCACTTTTAATATAATATATGATGATATGATTCTAATTTCGCAAATAAATTAAAAGAACCTTAAAGTTCAAACCTGTATTAGTAAGTCTCTTATGAATTAAGAAAGAATAATTCAAGAAAAAAGAAAAAAGAGGGAGAAACCTTTTCTATTCTCTAATAATTGTGATGAGAAACGTGTTTTGAAGTAAATTAAAGTGCCATTACTTTATTTTATTTCTAATTCACCAATTTACTTTAAGTGTCATAAAAAAATATTTAATTGAAGGTTCCTTTTCTTTAGATGTTTTATTACATTTGGATTTACTATAGGAGCAAAATTGTAATCCAACTTTGAAGATAGGAGCTTCCCATTTTTAGGATTATATGATAAATGGATACCTGTATTTGATCTGAGTTTTAGAGCCGGTCTCCAACTTTAGCTCCCGTTTGGCCATAGATTTTGGAAGCATATTTTGAAGATTTGTTTTCAAATTTTTGTATAGCCATAAAATTTTGACAGATTTTGAAAACAAATCTTCAAATTCCCAAATTCTAGCTCAAACCGGTTTTTGGGCCAAGATCTATGTTTTGGCCTTTTCAAAACTTTTAAAAACTATCCCAAACTTTTGTATTTTATAAAAAGAACCCATTTATTTATGACCTAACTAATTCTATCTACCATGTTCCTCCATTAAATTTGTATCTACCATGTTTTTGCAATTAAAGCAGTCTCTTCTATAAAGTGAAGATTGTTCGTACAATGTGAGAAAATTATATTAAAGAATAGCTAGTTACTACCATTGTTTTTTTCTTGCACGGATGGATCTTTGTATTGTAATTTGAATTGTAGTAGCTAGTAAGTGTGTTATTAATAATTTTTATTAAACTATCATGTTCTGCATAATTTGGAATTAGCAAGTAAATGTTTTTGTATGGTTGGGTATTCTTGATAGATTTGGGACTTATAGGTATAAGTAATGTTTCATGTTTTTCAAAACAAAAAGTGAAATATGTTTTGAAAAATTATGGCCAAACGCATTTTCAAAACTTGAAAAAACTTCACCCAAATTAAGTTTTTCAGATTTTTTTTGGAAATCTATGGCGAAACGCTAGCTTAAATTTTTCTAGTTAAGACGCTGTGTGCTTTGAATGAAGTTTCTATAAATCATTCACTGATGACAATGTTGATCTTAGTTTTCTATATTGAAGTTGGTAGTTCATGGTATTCTTTATGTGATATGTCAGCTTTATTTCTAACAAAATTAATATATTGAAGCTTCATCTTAGAGCCCATTTGGCTTAGCTTATAAGCTGAAAAGCAAAACATATTTATTTTAAGATTTTTTAGTGTTTGGTAGTAGAACTTAAGTCATTTTGCTTAAAATAAGTCAAAAAAATAAGTGTTTGGCTTAAATTTTTAAAAAGCCTTTATGCTAAAAAAATGTTGGGCAATTTACCCCAATTTTTTTTTTTTTTTTTTTTTTTTGGCTTATAAGCTGTTTTCAACTTATAAACTGCTTTTTTAAAGCCCATCCAAACAGGCTCTTAGACTTTAATTAATGGGACAACTACGTATATATACATCTTAAGGAGAGATATTTACGAAACGTGACGATAGTTTTATAGTTACAAAACATAACATTACAAAACCTATACAAAACATGCTTTTTAAATAAAAAATTAAATTTTTTTTAAATTTTTTTTTTGCTCAAAAATTTATTTATAAAAGTTGTATAAAATGTGTATATCTCGCTCAAGGCTTAAAAATTTCACTCAAAATTTAGCCTATGAAAACGGTATGAAAAATGTATGAAACGTGTATATCTCGTTTAAGGCTTTAAAAATCATTTCAAAATTTGAAATTTGTATCTCTCTAAGTCTTAAAATTTCGCTCACATTTTCGTATAAAGTTCATGTTATTCGTAAAATTAATACAACTACAACAACATTGTATACAACTTTGATACAACATTCAAGACGTAAAATAGTCGCTTAAATTTTTTGTATGAAATGTGTATATCTTGCTCAGGCTTAAAAAATCAAAATTGAAATGTGTATATCTCAATCAAGGCTTAAACATTACGCTCAAAATATTATGTATGAGAATGGTATGAAATTGTATATCTATAAAAATTTCATCCACATTTTTCGTATAAAGTTCATATTAGGTTTACGGGGCTCTGTAGAATAACTTTCATACAATATTCCATCAATTTTGTGTATGACAATTATATTAAAAATTTCACTCACACATATATATTTCATACATTTTTCATACAAAAATTTGAGGTAATTTTTAAGCCTTTGAGCAAAAGAAATATATATATAAAAAAAAAACGAAAAATATATGAAAATTCGTCATATTTCATAATATATCGTTATGTTTTGTAAATAAGAAAAAACTATAAATAATTTATATATATTATAGTTTTCCCTTAATTAATTAACATAAATCAACCAATGTAGATTTTGTTCTGTAGTTCGATATGAAATTAGTATAGGCACAATAGTTGAGGAGCTCTTTTTATCTATAAAAAATGACTTTCCCTTTACCAAATAGTATTGAATTTGGGCTCTGCAGTCTCCATCTTCCTTGCCATAAAGGCATAATCCAGTTAAAATCTCATATATTTTGGTTCTCTACCGAAGCTTTTTCTACTTTTGATATCATTTAATTATTTGGCCTATTACATTAGTTTCCTTTGATGAATGAATTGGTAACTATGTTTTGAGCAGAGGTAGCAAAGCTAAGTTTCATCGTTACAAGTCTTGTTCCAGCTCTAATCAGAAAGCAACTTAGCCTTTCAAAAACGTGAAGGTAGCCTCATATATTTATCATTTCTCTATCTATCTATATATGTCTGTGTTGAAGAGATTACACTTAAGCTTCTTTAGATCTAGGTTGAAGTCACCTCTTTTGCTCTATTGTGTTCATCCTATCCTTTTGAGTGCATTTACTACAATGATATAGTAATATGGTAGGCAAATTCAGTCATTTTTACCACAAATTACTAGATCTGGCTTTTGTTTTTGAGTTGCATATTCGTCTCACCAACTGGATGTGGAAACTATATAGGGAAAATAGCAGACAAACCAAGAAAAAAAAAGCTGCTAGAAGATACTGATTGTTATTAGTAGTTGAAGCTCTACTGAATAGAAGAAAATAGTTTGATTCTTATGAATAATTGGCATATAGTTCCTGCAGTGGTTTCATTTCTAGTAACAAGAATCAGTTGACTGTTATTCTATTTGATTTCCTGATTAAGTGACAATCAGTTGCATACATAAAGATGAACAACCGTAAATTGTTGAAGGGGTAAATTTCATGTATACAGAAGTACCTAAACTAAATTTTGTAACTAGAATCTACACTATTACTATATATAACTACAGTACAACTCATCCACCATTGCTTGTGCCATATTATTGGGAAAAAAATAACTTCACATGTTCATTGTCGAAATTAATCTTAGTAATAGCCTTAGTCACAAAATTGAGATGAATAAGGAGTCCTTCAATTGAATAAACTGGGCATCTTTTTGAGAAATGAGAAATGATTTATGCAACGTTAGCTGACTGCACATTACAGTAGTGAGAATCAGCGATACTTAATAGGAGTACTCTCCTAATTATAATTAGTAACAGTAACTATACTGATTAGCCTTTTTTGTTGTTTTAGTTATTTCTATTAATCTTTTTCTCCTTAAGAGGAGTACTATCCTAATTATAATTTGGCAAGCAAAAGATTCAGCCAACACTACTTCTATTCGACAAAATTATTGTCACTTCTCATTGTACAGAGTTAATCATATTGATTCTTATTAGAATCTCTGTGACAGTTTTTATATAAGTAACATATGAAGAAGAGGAAAATAAAACTATTTAGTTGCATATTACTTTCGTTGTTTTCAAATTTTATTCTTAAAAATAAGTTCACGCCAAATTTCGCATTAAATATAATTGAAAATCATAGGAAGATGAGCTTACCTTTTTATTTTTGACTTTTTTCTGTAATCTACCAATCTCCAGCACCTTAAAGTAGAAGTACTAATAAGTGTTCTCTTTTCATGCTGGCTATGTTTTGTTACTACCACAGTGATGGAGGCATTATCAATCCTCAAAGAGAAAGTATGGGATCCATGCATGGGACTCGAGGAAAAAATAGAAACCCTTAGAAGTAAGATGAAAGTGTTGATCAGTCGTAGTAAGGATGTCATGGCTGAAACAAAAGATGCAGAACTCCATTCAAGTAAGAAACAGAAGACAGAGGTCGACAATTGGCAGAGCAACGTACAAAAACTAGAGGATGAGTTTAAATGCTTTGAGCAAGAAATAGAACAGAGCTCTAAGTTTTCACGCATAAGGTTGTCGAATCGTGCCGATAACATTCATAAAGAAGTGGAAGGACTCATAGACCAAGGTAAATTTTCTGAGGGGATTTTGCTCAATGTTAATGAAGAAAGAGTGCAGCCTTTGGTGACAACAAACTTGAAAGGCAAAGCATTTGAGCAGAGTCTAAAGGAGGTGGTAGAGTACTCTTTGAGTGAAGTTTCTAAAATTGGCATTTGGGGGATGGGTGGTGTGGGTAAAACCACTCTTGCAACGCATATCCATAACCATCTTCTCAATGATTCAAGATTCACAGGTAATGTTTATTGGGTCACTGTATCACAGGATTTTAGCATTACGAAACTGCAAAGTGAGATTGCTAAGATGTTGA
This sequence comes from Lycium ferocissimum, assembly GCF_029784015.1. Lineage (NCBI taxonomy): Eukaryota > Viridiplantae > Streptophyta > Magnoliopsida > Solanales > Solanaceae > Lycium > Lycium ferocissimum. The sequence continues at coordinate 13,547,532 of NC_081344.1, read as the reverse complement.
GACTAGATCTTTCAGCTGAGGATGACGATAAGAAAAGGGCAGCCAGTTTGTACCAAAGTTTGACGAGGAATAAAAGTTTTGTTCTCATATTGGATGATGTATGGACCCCTTTTGATGTAGAGAAGGTAGGAATTCCATTAGAAATGGGTGGAGGTAAACTGGTCATTACCAGTCGATCGGTTGAGGTGTGTGACAGAATTGGCTGCAAAAACAAAGTAAAAGTAGGAACTCTTTCGCCAATTGAGTCTTGGGAATTCTTTGTCGAGAAACTTGATCACGGTGGAAATCTCCCAAATGAAATAGAAGAAATAGCAAGGAAAATGACAAAGAAATGTGATGGACTACCACTGGGGATAATAACTATGGCTGCAAGTATGCGAGGAGTGAATGATGTTTTTGAGTGGAGGGACGCATTCGAAGAATTCACAGAATATTGTATGCAAATGGAGAATATGAATAACGAAGTGTTTCCCATTCTCCGCTTTAGCTATAATCGGTTGAGGGAGCCAAGACTGCAAAAGTGTTTTCTTTATTGCTGCTTATACCCTGAAGACTTCAAAATTGGGAGAAATGAATTGATTCGCCTTTTTATTGTTGAAGGATTGCTAGTCAGGAGGAACAACAAGAGAGCAGAATTTGATCAAGGTCATGTAGTATTGAACAAACTGGAAAGGGCGTGCTTATTAGAAAGTGTTTATGAAGGAGAAAGAACATGTGTGAGGATGCATGATTTGGTGAGACAGATGGCACTGCATATTGCAAGAGATGAATTTAAGTGGATGGTGAAAGCGGGAGCACAATTGCGTGAAATACCAGGGGAGCAAGAATGGTCAGAGGACTTGGACAAGGTTTCTTTGATGGAAAATGATATTAAGGAAATTTTACAGCCCTTATCTAATGTACGTCCTCGACTTACAACTTTTTCATTGCGAGGAAATCGTAGTTTGAGTCAAGTTGTAGATCTTTTTTTGGTGCAGATGCCTGGTCTACGTGTTCTAGATCTAAGCTACACAGCAATACAACAGCTGCCTAGTTCCGTGACAAAATTAGCAAGTCTCTCTGCATTACTGCTGCGATGTTGTAAAAAACTTAGATTTCTGCCGCCATTGGACAAGCTCAAGAACCTCACTGAATTGGACCTTTTTGACACAAATATCAAGGAAGTGCCCCAAGGCTTAGCAAGCTTGGTTAATTTAAGTTTCCTGGACATGAGAACAATGGAAAAACTATTTAAGACACCAGTTGTCGGTATTTTAGCTAGGCTCTCTAATCTTCAATCCCTCTCGATTCCTTTTGATGTACGAGTAGAAGATTTAAGGGGGATGAGACAACTAGAGGTATTTCACGGGGTGTTTGTTGATGTTTGTAGTTTCAATGGATTTGTCAAATATCGGCAGTCTTGCAGGACGCCGAGTTTCTTTCAAATTGCTTTAGATCCAACACAATCTTGCAGTTTGGGTTCCAGTTTTATTTGTTGTGATAATAAAGTGATTCTAAGGGACCTGGTTCTCACCGGGAACAATGTAAAGATGCTCTGCTATGATAAAATAGAAGAAGAGGGAGATGTGACTCTTCTACCACTGGACACTCAAGAGTTAGTGATTGACCAGTGTGATAGGCTCACCTTGGGCAATAGCTTGTTAGATGCTATTCCATCTCTGATTCAGTCCAAAGACTTGAGAGCAATTCAAATTATTAGATGCAAAGGTATAGAGTTCTTAATTAGGTTATCTAATTGTAGCTTAAAGGGTGAAAGAATGATGGGAGATCATGAACTGACATTGCGCTTGGTCTCCTTAGATGAATTTAGTGGTCTTGTTAAGTTGGAGTTAGGAGAAGCTTTACCTCCAGTTGGAACCTTTTCCCATCTCAGTCAGCTTCATGTTTATGGGTGTAATAAAATGAAGAAGCTAATCCCTAGGTGGTTGCTGCAATACCTCCTAAATCTGACAGAAATTAGAGTATATCAGTGCACTAATATGGAAGAGATAATAACAGAGGATGAAAAAGAACAAGCCAAGCAGTGTGCGAGCTCAGCCTCATCATCGTCTCCTTTTCCTTCAAATGAAAGCAGACGCGTCAAGGATGATGAGGTTGTTCTACCAAAATTGCAAAGTGTTTATTTAGGTGGGTTACCAAAACTGAAGAGCATATACAAGGGAAGAATGACTTGTGGTTCTATTCAGAGTATAACAGTTTGGAAGTGTCGGAAGCTGAAGAGACTTCCATTAACTATCCTCTTTTAAACGGGCAGCCAGCAGCTCCTCCAGCTCTTCAAGCTATCGAAATGTATAAAGTAAAATGGGAAGCTTTGGAATGGGACCATCCTGAGTACAAGAATATCCTCCATCCTTTTGTCAAACCCACACTGTAGAGTCAAACCTCAGGTACATATTTTCGCTTCTTCCAGTTTCATTATTTGGAATACTAAATTCTGTAACTTTAGGCTGAAGCAAATATATAAAGACAAAGGCGTCTACTTACTGAAATCTAAGAGAGGATTTCCATATTTCTAGGATCGTACCGTGGCGGAGATGAGCAGCTTATGGGTCATTGATTTTTCACCATTTTGCAGTGACAAATATGTTATCAGAGGCAACTTTAATTTGGGATTCAAAAGTTTGTGTGGTTTACACCAAACTCGGAGCTCTCTTGTTTTCAAGCTTTTTTTTTTTTTTTTTTTTTTTTTTTTTTTGAGGAATGTTTTCTAGCTTTTTCAATTTTACCGTGTTGACATTTCAGTTTATCTTTATTAACTTGTGTCATTTGGCCCGCCCAATTAAAAATTATATTTGTAGATGTTTTTTTATTTTTTCTGCTCTCATTCTTTTGTTTTTGTAACATCAGTTTGACACTTTTTAAAGACTTTTAAAATATTAAAATATAAAAAGGTATTTGAAAGTTAAAGTTAAAACATTTTTTTAGTTTATACATTAGATTTAAAAAAATGAAAGCTCTTCTAATTTCTATTTTACTGAATTTCTTTGAGGTTATAGCCTCCGATAATCCAAATAGAGCTTTTCATTGTTTTTATGAATGGACCCCATATTGGCTAACTTATTTTTTTGCAAAAGGATATTATAATATTCAACTTGTTGTATGATGAAAGATAAATAATTAAAAGCCTTGATATTATAAGATACTTTTGTAAATGTTCTTTCAAATTAGACCACACAAAAAAATACTAAAAGTCAATGAAATTAAATTATTCTTATCTTAAGTCTTTTTTTTTTCCTTCCAAACGATGCACGTTAATAAATAACATTTTTTTCCTTTTTCTTAATTTAATGAACATTTTATAAAATCTGCATTATAATAACGTTTTCATGTTGAACTAATTATTTTGTCCTAAATTATTATTGATTATCCATATTTTTTGAAATATTTTAATATTAAAAAAGTGAAAATATACTTTTCGCAATTGTTCAATATTATTACTATTTGGAGATCAAGTTATATTTCCTTTAACTTATAATTTTTTTCAAACATTTTCATAATTATATGAAAATAATATTTTATCTTTCCTCTTTTAATATAGTCATTGATAAGGTAAACTTTATGTTAAAAGTATGCGCACATAAAATTAGATTAATTAATTAGTACTCCGGAATACATTTTCGATTGAGATGGAAGGACTATAATTTACACTATCGATACATTTTAAATATTTCACAATAATATAAGTTGTTTTTGCTTATTCTTTTTCACAACTTAATCCCGCCTTAAGTGAAATCTTTGTCTATTACTAATGTTTGCCAGTATGTATTACACAAAATCATAAGAGAAAATTAAAAAAAATTACATTTAATTGGACGAATAAATTTAAAACAACAATTGATAAATGGTAAATTACACCATTAAATAATAAAAAATATTATAAGAAAGAATATTTTAATTTGATAATTAAGCCTATATTAAAACAGAAACTAAATGACATGATAATTTTTTACGCGTCTAATAAAATCTTAAGGAAAAATATAATTTGAAACAAGTTTAAATAATTATTCCACATAAAAGAAATACTCAAATACGTATAAGTATGTTTTGTGGGGTTACTATTATTTTTTCCATGGCATCATCAGTTTTAGTGACATGTAAAAGTCTTCTTACTCCCTCCATCCCAATTTGTTTGACACCTTTTGCCTTTCGAGAGTCAAACTAGCTGTTCTTTGACCGTAATTTTTTCATATCTCTTTTAAATATTTTAAATTATTAATTATGGTGACTAATAGTATTTTTTACGTAGTTTACAAATATGTAAATTTTATTTCGAAAAATTTAAAGATTATATGTTCAAACACACGGTCAAAATTAAGAAGTTTAACTCTCGAAAAATGAAAAGTGTCAAACAAATTGGGACAGAGAGAGTAAAATTTATCTAAATGTGTGAGGACTTATAAAATCATAAAAACTTTAATTAGGGACAAAAGAGAAAAGACACGAGAGGAATAAAAAAATGGATATTTGACTAAACATCTACACTCATGACGCAAGAATGGTTGGATACTGAATTTGGGTCTCTCAAAAGTTGCTCTTATTTACCAAATTGCATAGGCGCAACTAAGCAATATGGAGCTAAATTAGGGGCAACACAAAAGAGGGACTCAAACTCTAAAAGTTGGATATGTGTCACTGCTTCAATGCAGAACGTAAATGTATTTAAACTCTAGTAAGTGACAAATATAGCTCTGTGAGGACTACAAAAGCTCTCATTCTCTCTTATCAGTATATAATTATTAATTTGGAAAACTTTTTGTTGTCTTGTAATTTCGATGGATTTGGTAAGTTTGCGTCTCTTGAAATACTAGATGGCCTATGCCGTCTTGCACGCCCAACACTTCGGATTATCTGTATACATGTATATGTAGTTGTGTTTAGATAATGATAATATATATATATATATATATATATATATATATATATATATATATATATATATTCAAAATACGATTAATTTAACATTGTAGTTTGTCTTTCTACGTATCTAAAACTTTATTTTATTCGTGTTTGCTACGAAAATTTATTAATACCTTTTAAAAGAGAAGACTTGTTTAAAAAGAAACTATTTTCCTCTCTTTCGATAAAACAATAAGCAATATTTTGAATATCGATTGATACTTTCAATTTCAATTCGATTAATTTAACGGTGTAAAATACTTATTATTTTTTATCAAATTTTGATTTAGATAATTCTAATTCAAATTATTAAATTAATTTTACATGTTTAAAATGAAACAAAGTAGAAATTAATTTTTTCCTTATTCTAAAGAGTCCATTATTATTGATTTAATTGTTTGATTTTCTAAGCATTTGTTTTTTAACATTGTTTGTTTTATTAATATGGGATTCACATTTTTTTTTTAATATTGCTTGATTCTGTTAATATGGGGTCCACTTTTTTTTTCCCGTGAGTTTGGATGTGGTCAGTTCCACTTTTTTTTCTTCCTTTTTTTTTTAAAGGGACAACGGACGATGAAACATGGGTCTAAACCCATGCTTTATATAGTTTTTTCTTTTTTTATTTTTATCTTTTATATTCTTGGTGTCGTTTAGTATGGGGCCCACCCTTTTGGACATTATTAGTTTGTATTATATTTATTATATATATATATATATATATATATATATATATATATATATATATATATATATATATATACACACACACACACTATGTTCAAAACACGATTGATATAACATTGTAATTTGTCTCCGTATCTAAAACTTTATTATATTAGTGTTTTAAGAATACAAAGTCCGCACTTTTTTTTTGACATTGTTTATTTTTTTAATATGGGATTCACTTTTTTTATTATATATATTGCTTGATTTTGTCAATATGGGATACTTATGTTCAAAACACGATTAATATAACATTGTAGTTTGTGCTCCGTATTTAAAACTTTATTATATTAGTGTTTGCTACAAATACGCATGGTGTTTAATATGGGGCCCACAATTATTTTCACATTTATTAGAGTAAGGAAAAAATGAAAAAGTAATTAAATTCTATCTTATTTTAATATATAAGTATTTTAAGTATGTTACTGTACAATAATTTCATTTGTTCCCACTAATGGATTGATACACACGCGGTAATGAATCCATTATTATTGACTTAATGAGATACTTTGGAAATTACATGAATATTGTTTGATTTTTTAATATGGGGTGCATTTTTTTTTTTTGACATTATTAATTTGCATTATTTTTAATATATATATATATATATATATATATATATATATATATATATATATATATACTATGTTCAAAACACGATTAATATAACATTGTAGTTTGTCTCCGTATCTAAAACTTTATTATATTAGTGTTTACTATGAATACAAAGTCTTTTTTGACATTATTTTTTTTGAATATGGGGTTCAATTTTTTTTTTTGATAATGCTTGATTTTGTTAATATGGGGTCTACTTTTTTTACCGTGAGTTTGGAGATGGTGGGTTCCACTTTTTTTTTTTTTTTTATATATTGCTTGATGCTGTTTAGTATGGGGTCAATATATATGAGGCCCACAATTTTTTTTTTTACAATTTTTTTTTATGGGCCTGTTTAATATGAGGCCCAATATTTTATTTTTATTTTTTATATATACTATGTTCAAAACATGATTGATATAACATTGTAATTTGTGCTCCGTATCTAAAACTTTATTATATTAGTGTTTGTTAAGAATACAAAGTCTGCACTATTTTTTTTGACATTATTTATTTTTTTAATATGGGATTCATTTTTTTTATATATTGCTTGATTTTGTCAATATGGGATACTATGTTTAAAACACGATTAATATAACATTGTAGTTTGTGCTCCGTATTTAAAACTTTATTATATTAGTGTTTGCTATGAATACACATCGCGTTTAATATGGGGCCCATATTTTTTTTAACATTGTTTGTTTTTTAAATATGGGATTCACTTTTTTTTTTCAATATTGCTAGATTTTGTTAATATGGGGTCCACTTTTTTTTCCCCGTGAGTTTGAATGTGGTGGGTTCCACTTTTTTTTTTAATACTGGATGTTGTTTAATATGGGTCCCATAATTTTTTTGTACAATTTTTTTTAATACTGAATGTTGTTGAATATGGGGCCCACAATTTTATTTTTTTTTACAATTTTTACTATGTTCAAAACATGATTGATATAACATTGTAATTTGTGCTCCGTATATAAAATTTTATTATATTAGTGTTTGCTAAGAATACAAAGTCTGCACTTTTTTTTTGACATTGTTTATTTTTAATATGGGATTCATTTTTTTTTATATATTGCTTGATTTTGTCAATATGGGATACTATGTTCAAAATACGATTAATATAACATTGTAGTTTGTGCTCCGTATTTAAAACTTTATTATATTAGTGTTTGCTATGAATACGCATCGTGTTTAATATGGGGCCCGCATTTTTTTAACATTGTTTGTTTTTTAAATATTGCTTGATTTTGTTAATATGGGATCCACTTTTTTTTCCCGTGAGTTTGGATGTGGTGGGTTCCACTTTTTTTTAAATCTTTGGATGTTGTTTAATATGGGGCCCACAATTTTTTTAAATACTGAATGTTGTTGAATATGGGGCCCATAATTTTTTTTTCAATTTTTTTTTTTAGGGCCTGTTTAATATGGGGGCCAATTTTTTTTATTTTTTTTTTTATGTTGGTGTTGGGGGGGGTCCACAGACGGACGACGAAAGAAGCACCAACCGGTGCTTCTAATATAGTAGAAATTATATTTGAAGTTGATATATTGTGCTCAATTTCTTAAGTACTTGACTATTAGAAATGTAATGTTTCCTCAAAGGTGTTATATTTCTTCATCAGGAAATGTCGTTCTTGAACCTATTTGTGCTAGTTTCTAAAACAATCCACAATAATCAATTTGACCTTCCACTTCTGTCAAGAGACTGTATATCATGGGCTTCACAGCATGTAATTACAATAACAAGAGAAGATTTGTGGAGGAGACAACTTTCAAGTTTCAATTGGGAATAAGGCCACTCAATTTCTTTTTCAATTATTTTTTGGTATTAGGGTTTAGAAAAAAGAGAATGAGGTATATTTCATAATTTTAAAAAGTTTGGAGGTTTTAAGTTATACACTTAAGTCCCTGTGACTTGTAATAAAATATACAAAGCCCCTCTCTCTTTCTCCTAAAATATGCATAAGTCCCCTTCTCTCTCTTCACTCTCTTCTCTATCAAGACCAATCTCTCCAGTCGATTTTTCTTCTCTCTAGAGCCCAGAAGCTCTCCAATCATCGTCCTCAGGTATGTTAATTAATTTTGCATCAGTGGCGAAGCATTTTAAGATCCATATTTCCTATTTAAAAGTATGGATTGATTAAATTTTTCGATCTTGATAAAAAACTAGTATTCATAAAGTTCTGCTTTTTTCCAAAACCTTTGAAGTTTTGCCTGTTTTTCCGTCGAAATGTGTGTTATTTATACTTATTTTGCTTGTTTCGATCTTTCTTTTTGTGTTTTTGCTTTTTGTAAATTATGGTCTATTAATAGACTTTTGGTCGATTATTCTTATTCCCTATCTGAAAAATAGGCAAAATAAAGTCCCTATTTGAGGATGGTTCAGATACAACCGCCACGTCCCCGTTCAGGATGGTTCAGATACAACCGCCACGTCCCCGTTCAGGATGGTTCAGATATAGTTGAGAGTTGAGAGTGATGGTTCTTATATCATGGTTCAACAAAGTCTATATTGTTTATATTTGTTCAGGATGGTTCAGATATAGTTGAGAGTTGAGAGTGATGGTTCTTATATCATGGTTCAACAAAGTCTATATTGTTTATATTTAGATCGTATAAATGCCTAGGTGTAGAGGAAGAAGAGGAAAATACTCCCTCATTCTGGTGATATGGTTCAAACCCGTTTTACTACGGATTGTAAGGATAAAAAAAGAAGAGGTGAAGAAGTTAGCCGAGATGTAAAAATAAAAAGAAGTGCAGAAGTTGAGAATGAGTCCTACTCAGAGCCCATTGATGAGTGTAGTGTTGATGGTGATGAAGGAGATAGACTTGATAGTAGAGTTGAGAATGATGGTTATGTATCTGAGAATTGAGGTGTTTGATCAAGAAAGATAACGGAGGAGTTTGATCAGGAAAAGAGACAATGGAGGAGTTTGTTCAAGAAAAAAGACAATGGAGGAGTTTGAACTTTTGGTAAGTTTTATATAGGGAAGGATGTATTGTTAAGGTTGTAAATTTAAGAATTTTTTGTTTTATTACCGTTGTAGAGAAATTTGTGGTGCGTCAGTCTAAATAAAGCAAGGTTTGCTGGGTCAATTATAAGCCAAACCGAAAATAAACCACCTTAGTTTATAATTCTAACTCACTGCTTAGGACAATTTTAGACCATTTTGGTCGATGATAAACCAGAGAAATAAAGGCGACCGTTGGAATGAAAAGCATGCTGAATTTGCACTAGTCTAATAAAAAATAAAACCCAAACCCCAACCCCAACCGCCAAACCCCAAACCCAAACCCCAAACCCCAAATTGCACAAATCTAAGGGATCGTGGATAGATATACCATAAACTGACCGTCTTCAATAGCTAACAGTTATCATTTAGGCTCGACTTCACGCATAATCAAATAATTATCCAGATGTTATATATAGACTAAGGACAATATTTGTCTAAAAATCCATAAATAAATAAAATAAAAGGACATGCCACTATTTAAATATTATAATAACACTTTAATACATTATATGAGAGTTCCCATCCATTGAGCACGTGATCAAAAGAGTTTTAAGACAAGTAATGGTACTTAAAAGATCAATATTTGTCTAAAAAAAATATAAATAAATAAATGAAAGGATATTAAACATTATAATAACACTTTAATACATCATAGATAGTCCCCATCCATTGAACACATGATCAAAATAGTTTTAGGACAAGTAATGGTACTTAAAAGGCCAATATTTGTCTAAAAAGCCATAAATAAATAAAATAAAATAAATAAAAAGACTTGATACTATTTAAACATTATATTAACACTTTAATATATCATATGAGAGTCCCCATCCATTAGACACATGATCCAAAGAGTTTAAGCACAAGTAATGGTTACCCTTAGAACAAGGCTATGCTTTGAGAACAATAACTTGTTGTCAGACTAATTCGATAGTAGTGTTATGATTACCATTACTTGTCTTAAAACTCTTTTGATCATGTGTTCAATGGATTAAGACTCTCATATGATGTATTAAAGTGCTATTATAATGTTTAAATAGCGGTATGTCATCTTTTTATTTTATTTTATTAATTTATGGCCTTCTTAGACAAATATTGGTCTTTTAAGTATCATTACTTATCCTAAAACTATTTTGATCGTGTGTTAAATGAATGAGGACTCTCATATGATGTATTAAAGTGTTATTATGATGTTTAAATAGTGACATGTCCTTTTATTTATTTTATTTTTATTTATTTATGGCCTTTTTAGATAAAAATTGGCCTTTTAAGTATCATTACTTGTCCTAAAACTCTTTTGATCATGTGTTAAATGGATGGGGACTCTCATATGATTTATTAAAATTTTATTATAATTTTTATGGTATGTCCTTTTTTATTTTATTTATTTATGGCTCTTTTTAGACAAATATTGGCCTTTTAAGTATCATTACTTGTCCTAAAACTCTTTTGATCATGTGTTTAATGGATGGAGACTCTCATATGATGTATTAAAGTGTTATAATAATGTTTAAATAGTGGTATGTCCTTTTTAAAAAAATTTATTGTGGCTATTTAGACAAATATTGGCCTTTTAAGTATCACTACTTGTCCTAAAACTCTTTTGACCATGTGTTTAATGGATGGAGACTCTCATATGATGTATTAAAGTGTTATTATAGTGTTTAAATAGTAGTATGTCCTTTTTAAAAAAAAAATTATTTATGACTATTTAGACAAATATTGGCCTTTTAAGTACCATTACTTGTCCAAAAACTCTTTTGATCATGTGTTTATTGGATGGCGACTCTCATATGATGTATTAGGGTGTTATTAGAAATGTTTAAATAGTGGTATGTCCCTTTTTTTTTTTTTTTTTTTTTTTACATTTTCTATGGCTAGTTAGACAAATATTGGCCTTTTAAGTACCATTACTTGTCCTAAAACTCTTTTGATCATGTGTTCAATGGATGGAGACTCTCATATGGTGTATTAAACTGTTATTATAATATTTAAACAGTGCCATGCACTTTTATTTATTTTATTTTATTTACTTATGGTTTTTTAGACAAATATTGTCCTTGGTCTGTACATAACATGTGAAAAATTATTGACCATGCGTGAAGTCGAGCCTAAATGATAACTGTTAGCTATTGATGACGATCGGTTTATGGTATACCTATCCACGATCCCTTAGATTTGTGCAATTAGGGGTTTGGAGTTTTATTTTTTTGTCCGTACACTCTTCGTCATCACTATCAGGATCATCCTGTCACCTTGCTCATAGAAATTCAATTCCAACATTTTGAGGTCTCCTCCCATTCACCCATGTAATCACCACCTACTATAATATATTCTGCAATCGACGCCATAATAAATCTTTAATAGACTACAACTATGATTTATGACTGCAATCGACGTCATAATAAATCGATAATAGACTATAGCTATGGTCTATGACTGCAATCGACGTCATAATAAATCGATAATAGACTATAGCTATGGTCTATGACTGCAATCGACGCCATACTAAGTCGCTGGGGACTGATTTTCCGATGAGAAGCCTGAACTTTCGCCGGAAACGAGATCTGAAATGTGGATAAACCGGGAGCTTTTGGAAGGAAATATTTTATTTTTATTTTTTTGGTGTAATTAAAATGTTGGGGGCCAAAGTGTAGTTTTCAAAACTTTGGGGCTGAAATTTGACACAACACATCTCTGACATGCTGACGTCATAAATGGTGGCCAAAGCACCAATTTTTGAAGACTTGTGACCTTTTGACAAAATAACTTTTCAATATGGCCTTTTGGCCAACTCCCCCAATAACAACCACTAAACTATAACTTAGCAGTTATACTGTATCTCACTACGTTTGTAGAAATTCTTTTGCTAATTTTCCTGGAAGGGAAGATAATTGAAGCTATGCAAGTAAAATAAAAATTAAAGTGCATCTTCACTTGGACACACTATATATGCAAAAATTCAAAACATAAAGGGACTGAAAAATTAACAAAAGGAGTCTCAACTCATTGGAAAAACTCTGATTGAGCAGAGTACCATCATTGCAAGTTGCCGTTCAATGTACATATTTTGATTCAATTGTGAACCCTATCTTTGCAGTGTTACAAACAGATCAGCAGCATTCCGCACTATGAAGTTCACAAATATTACAAGTTAAAATGCATTTGTATTTACAAGTCTACTCACTTTATCTTTCAGTAGTTTTCTCCAACCACGATTTTGATTTCTAATGTTCACTGGAAGTCTCATCTGAATTCCTCTAAGCATAAAAGAAGTGGATCATCGCATGAATCAGTATTGGCCTGTGTGCACCTTAAAAGAATTTAGGCAGAAGTGAGTCAGTGACTGACTTCCCAAAAAAAAAAAAAAAATCCTGAAGAAGCCAATGCTGTTATCTGCTCTTCACGTTAATTGTTGTTCATTAGATCGTTGTCGTGCTTTCGAATAAAGCTCAAGTGTATCTGCATGGTTAGAGTCAAGACACAGGGCTGCTTCACAATCTCGAATGGTAGATGTGGGGTCACCCATCGAGTCATGAAAAGCTGCTCGAAGATGGAGCAGGTGGAAGTCGGGCTTGAAAGCTATGACTTTTATTAACTCTGAGATGGCCTCAGATTCCTTATGGTCATCCATTAAAACTGAAAATACAATACAATCTTCTGATATTACTTCTCTCGGTGTATATCATGTATCTTCACAGATACAAATATAGCTGCAATAAGCTAGATCAAAGAAGGGAGAGGGGTAGGAGAAGCATGCAATGTTGCAATGAGATAATCCAATTTCATTCTTAGATTCTGATGCAATACAAAATTTATTTATGTTTGGCAACCAACAAAAAATGACCGTATCTTAAGAAATTTGTCTGATTTTCAAGTAAAACAGCCAAGTAACTTTTGTCGCTTCTCCCAGCAGAAACTGACATGAAACCGAAGTTACCTCCTAGTATGCTTGATTTCGTTGGGAATTGTGAGTTGGACTTGACAGGCATAGATGCACTCTAATCCAGTTGTTGAAAATGAAATAGTACAAAATAAGACGTTCGTCCAATTACTTACATGTACCATTCTAGAACAGCTAACCTGCTGAGCCACATAAAAAGCAGCTTTCTGAGCTTGAGGTGTAACTACTGCTGCAAGTATTAGATCTTTCTAAGAGCTTCTTTCAAACTGAAATCTTTCATTGAACTTAAAGAGTCTTAGACTCCAAAATATAGCCTAGAAACTACAAGCTAATGTCACCAGTCCTTATTATAGAAGCAATTTCTTCTCAGCTACCAGATACATATGCCCACTCTGTCGCACGGGGACTTGGTCGGACTAGACAGGTTACATTTAAATCAAACGACAATGACAGTGCTCCCAAAGCAATCTTAAGAATACATGAAACTGAAGAAAGATTTGGTTCACCAAGTAAGGAACTTTTTGTCATTACACATGTTAAAGGAGAGAATTCAAGTTATTATTTTCTTTCTATAAGCAACCTATATAGCTCATACAAGAAAACTCATCTACTAGCAAGAACAAACAGTACTACGTCATTACATAGGAGAAAAACAACCACACGGACTGCCTAGGACCACAACCAATAAGAACTCCAGCTTACTACTTATGGCATGAAAAGATGCAACTTACCAGCTGCTCTGTATCTGTATGGATATGTCCTGAGGGGATCTAACTTTGTCGCCATTCTAAGATCACTTTTTACCATTTCACGATCACAGTATTCAGAACGCTTCTCATAAGCTGATGCATTGTACCTTGCCTTCTCAATCAACTTTGTCATCGCATCATATGCAGATTTCCTCTGATTTTTGAGATGGTAAACTCGTGCCAGGCCCTGATGGGCTCTTGTATGCTTAATAGTCAAGGCATTCATGTAGCAATCAATTGCATTGTCTAGCTTATCAACATCTACATAGATACTTGCCAGATTACTCAGAGCCTGCAGAAGTAGGTATGTAACTTTTTGAGTGAATATTCCAGTCATTAGACGTCATGTATTTGTATAATCCTTAAAGGAGTACTCACGTGGCCTTTCCTAAGACCATCTGAAGGGCATCTAAGAGCTTCCTCAAGCAGTTTTATTACATACAATGATGCCTCAGAATCTGAATTGGTTTCTGATAAAACATATGCTTTTAGGAAAAAGGCTTCAAGTGATCTCTGGATTGAGATTGACTCTTCAGCTTTAGAAATAGCTTCTTCACGATAACCTGTGTCATATAATATCCATCCTTCATAGACTAACCTTTCTTGCTCAGAGGTAGCTTGATTTCGGGCTTCTTTTAGACTACGCATTGCAGCTTTGTGGCTGTTCAACCTATAATACAACTGCCAATCAGTCTTACAGAATTCATGGAGCACAAAGAGAAACATTACTCTAAACACCAGCCAGGTATTCAACTTGACCTACTCATGCATGAGAAAAGTATCTCACTTATCGCCAAAAAAAAAAAAAAAAAAAAAAAAGAAAAAAGACGAAATAAATTTTCTGTATAATCGATTGATGTGAATGTTAAGAGCTTCAAGTTTCTTAAAGGGCTCAATGGAGACAGCCAGCAATATCATATGCACATGATCAGAAATGATTTGCCAATGACAACAAAAGCTAAATATATACTTAAATCATACCGTAAAAGAAGGAGAGATTGCCTGAACAGTAAGAGACTCTTCCCAGGGGCATTGGCCAACATATGATGAACAACAGCTAAGGAACCAATATCATCTACAGAGGACCATCGGTCATACAATTGCATCCAGCAATCGGCCTAATTGCGCTGCTGAACAGTATGTCGTAGCAGCTCCACCAATTTATCACCTTGCAATTTCCCGTGGAACATCACATACTGGGGATCCAAAGTCAACAGTGCTCTAACATCCCTTAAAGCTCCTTCATAGTCCTCCAGGGCGATCAAGAACCAGGCACGAAGCTCAAGGCAGTCAGGAGAGATCTTGAAACCAATTATTTTGTTGATCTCAGAAATTGCTGCCTCGATTCTATTCTCCTCTGCCATTGTAACGGCTCTGTATTTGTAAGGATAAGAAAGTGTTGGATCCAATTCAGTAGCGGTACTCAGGTCCATCGTCTTTTCTTTGCCATGACAATACAGGGATCGCTCCTGATACATCCACCCAGAATGTATACAGTCAGATATGAGGGAGTTCATCAACTTATATGCCTTGTACATATGACCACACTTGTACTTGGCTCTGGCAATGCCAGCCAAGGAATAAGCATGACCAGCTTCAACAGCTGCCTCAAACCATTTCTGAGCATCTTTATACTCTTTTCTTTCAAGCATCACACAACCTAGCTGGTGGAACGCAAGCTGTTTCTGCCAGCTTGCATTCGAACATTCTCCCAATCTTTCCAACAGCATTACAGTTGTGTTTGATTTCATGTCGTCCGCCATAGCTGTTTGGGTCAAAAAACAGTACAGCAAAAAAGAAGCATGCCCCGCTGAAGCTAATCTGTCCCTACCTTCTGAACTGCAGAAGAGCCTCGACACGTTAGGGTTGTGCATTGAATTTGGAAGTTCCCTCAATAGCACCTGCAAGCATGCTGCCACAAGAACATATGCAGTCTCCTCCAACCCGTAGTCAATAAGTAACATAGCACTATCCATATCAGAAACCAATGATGCTAAATAAGCATCACAAGCAAACTTCATTTCATTGCAACAAAACTTGTTGGCCAATAATAAAAGCTCTAAGACAATATCCGGATCAAAAGATTCCACACTTCTCATTCTGCTGAACATCTCAGCAGCTTTCATCGCATTTGTAGAGATTCCATTTTGTGTAAAGTTTATTTTCTCCCTTCGTGACTCCATGAAACCATCATACAACATCGCTTCAAATGGCCTCGAAAGTGAAGCTATATTAAATCTCCTACACTTGACCTCTTCATCACCAATGAAAAACGACATATCATAATCACCCTCCTCATCACAATGACTAATTGAAGCTGAGCATTCCTCATCTCCAACAAAAACTTCATCTTGTATAGGTCTTTGGTGACATTTACAAGGTTCGGTAGCTGATTCAGGATTATACCCATACACCAAAGAACTCATCGGGCATTCAATGCTTCGCCCACAACAATCCATAGCCGATACACCAATAAGCTCGTCTTCTCTTCTATCAAACCTCAACCACGCCGAAAACACAACCTTAGAATGCACATCAACCGCATGTTCTCTGCCTGACTTTAAGCACTTCCTAAATAATTTAGGATCCGATAAGCCCCTAAATATCGCACATTGCTCGAGATACATCCCCGATATCTCAAACTGAGGACAAACCTCCATTCTACAATAAACATCAGCTAATGTCTCCACAAAATTGACAGATTTAAGATAAGATTCAATATGGGGTTCAATTAAATCAGTTTGGGGAAGGCCATAAGTAGCTAAGGCTTCAGATAAAACAACATTTTTCACATTATCTTTTGTTTGCAAAGGTTGGTAATTCCTGTTTGACTTTGACCTAACAGAATTAACCCTTTCTTGGAGATGTTGTAGAAATTTCTCACCAACACCACCACCACCATAATTACCATTTGTTGTGGTTTTCCCAGATGGATTAAAAGCATAAACTTGTGCTCCTTTACAACCTTCCATCATATTCAAAGTACGCATCGTTGCAAAAATGTTATGTTGCATATTCCCTCAATTAACAAAAACATACAGTATGATAACTTATATGCTGTTTTATATTTCCACGAATCTAGAAACTTTTGCCTGCACAGTATTATTTGGTCTTACGTACCAAAACTGATAACATTCGAGATTAAGGTGATTATACATAAAAGATCCTTTTTTGGCTCTCTCTTTAATATCGAAAAAAATTCAATGGGTTACTTAAAAACATAAAATAGAAAAGCTTACCCGCAAACACCACCGTTTAAACAAAAGAGAAAAAATAGAGCAAAACAATCGTGTTGCAGGTTGTTTTGAGCTTTCAACAATTCCGGGTGTTTATTATTATTATTATTATTATTATTATTATTATTATTATTATTATTATTTTTCGCGTAAATTTTTTTTTACCTTTTTTCTTAGAAGAAAGAAAAGAAAAGAAAAGAAAAGAAAAAAAGGGGACATTGATGGGTTGAGTTTTCTCTTTGTTTACGCAAAGAACAAATGTAGATTGACGATTAAGGAGCAATAGTGTCCATTGAAATGGCCATGCACAGTGTAAACCACTCCTTATAGATATTGTAATGTGGCCTTATTTTGATATAAAATATTATGCTTGGAGCCAAAGTTTCCTTATGCGGATGAGTTCTCATTTTCTTTTTCCACAACTTGGAGACCAAGTTTGGCCCCTATAAAAGGAAGGCATTTGTCTCTATTTGAAGACACACCAAAAACAATTCAAGAGCTTCTCATCTTAGATTTGTCTTCTTCTTCCTCCCTTTTTTATTTAGAGATTATTGTAAGAGAGTTATGTGTTGGAAAACACTCTTCACAATAACCCTTCTTTGGAGTGATCTTGTGAGGTTATTCTCTTGGGATACTTTTGGGGTAATTAGAGTATTTTCTCTAATTTTGTACTTCTATCGTACTTGTTGATATAGTAAATTGTTTCTCTCCGTCATGGACGTAGGTCACACCGACCGAACCACGTTAAATTTGTGCGTGATTTATTTTCTTTACTTGCTGTTGTTATCAACTAACTATTGTCTTTGTTATTGTTATTATAATATTGTTTGGCTAAATTTCTCATTACTCGGGTTACCGATCCTAACAAATTGGTATCAGAGCTGGATCTAACCGGGTAAATTTTAGTAGCTAAAGATGACCGTAACAAAAACTTATGTTGAGAAATTTGACCGAAGTGCAAACTTCGGACGTGGCAGTGAAGATGGAAGCTATCCTAATTCGGGAGACGGCTTTAGATATGGCACTTTGAAGGAAAGGAAAAGAAGCCGGAGAAAGTATGACGGACCAAGTTTGCCGTGATAGATAAAAAGGCAAAATCAGGTATCATTTTAAATCTCTCAAATGAGGTTTTACGTGAAGTATCTGCAGAAACCACAGCCAAAAGCATGTGGGAAAAATTAAAAACCCTGTATATGAAAAGGACAGTGGAAATATAGACTTTACCTGAAGCAAAAACTTTACACATTTCGTATGGTTGAAGGTACTTCTATACTCTCAGATCTTGATGCATTTGATTCCATTCTTATGGATTTGAGCAATATTGATGCGGAAGTTAAAGATGAGGTTCAAGCCGTGTTGTTGCTTATTTCCCTTCCCCAGTCATTCAAACATATAAGAGATACTATGCTTTATGGAAAGGATAATATCTCTTATAGAGATATCAAATCTATTTTAAAATCAAAAGAACGTATATATAGAGATATTCTTCGGGGAAACTAGTACACCCCTTCGGGGGAAGGCTTGTTTGTAAAGAGGTAGATCCGATAAGAAAGAATCGAAGTAGTGAGAGGCCTAAATCAAGGTCAAAGTCTAGATACGTAAATGTGTGTGCAAATATTGTCATAAGAAAGGTCATATTATTTCGAATGCTATAAGTTGAAAAACAAAGAAAAGCATAAGGAAAAGAAAATGAGCACCAAAATACTAACACCGCTGAAGCAAGTGTAGCTGCAGATGAGACCGAGGGAACAATATTTTTGGCTACTGACAATAGCTTTAAATCTAATGATGAGTGGATTTTAGATTCAGGTTGTTCTTATCATATGTGTCCCAATAGGGATTTGTTTTCCACATATGAATCTGTTAGAGATGGAGTTGTCTTGATGGGCAACAACGCTCCATGCAAAGTTATTGGTAAAGGTACAATCCGAATCAGAATGCATGATGGTGTGGTGAGAACTCTCATTTATGTTAGATATGTTCCCGACTTAAAGAAAAATCTCATCTTATTGGGCACTCTAGAATCTCTTGGGTGCAAATACACAGGTGAAGGTGGAGTTTTGAAAATCTCTCTAGGTGCTCTTGTGATCATGAAAGCACGCAGATGTGGTACATTGTACACTTTATTGAGATCCACTATTATAGGTGCTGCTGCAGTCTCCACATCAAATCAACCTGATTCTGACATCACCAAATTGTGGCATATGCGATTGAGGCATATGAGTGAGAAAGGCCTTTCCATTCTTAACAAAAGAGGTCTCCTATGTGGACAAAGTACCGGAAACATGGAGTTCTGCGAACACTGTGTATTCGGGAAGCGAGAAAAAGAGTCGCCTTCAAATCTCCGGCAATTCATCGAACAAAAGGTACTTTGGATTACATTCATTCGGATCTTTGGGCTCCTTCGTACCCCGTCAAAAGGTGGTGCCGTGTGTATATGCTAACTTTCATTGATGATTGTTCAAGGAAAGTTTGGGTTTATTTCGAAAAATAAAAGTGATGTTTTCTTAACTTTCAAACAATGGAAAGTTTTGATTGAGAAGCAAACAGGAAAACAAGTCAAGCAACTTAGAACAGATAATGGCTTGGAATTTTGTAATGATGAGTTCAACGAATTTTGCAAAAATGAAGGAATTGCTCGACATCGCACTGTGAGGATGACCCCTCAGCAAAATGGTGTTGCAGAAAGGATGAACAGAACTCTTTTGGAAAGAGCTCGTTGCTTGATTTCAAATGCTAGGTTGACAAATGCCTTTTGGGCAGAAGCTATCTCTACAGCTTGTTATATTGTCAACCGTGCTCCTTCTGCACCTTTGAACTTTAAGACTCCGGAGGAAATGTGGTCAGGTACTCCGCTAATTATTCGATTTAAAAAATTTTGGTTGTCCCGCGTACATGCATGTGAATGAAGGAAAATTAGAACCAAGGGCTAAAAAGTGTATTTTCCTTGGATATGCATCTGGGGTGAAAGGACATAGACTATGGTATCCTGATCCCAAGTCACCAAAATTTGTAATTAGCAGAGATGTAACCTTTGATGAATCCTCTATGTTACATCCCAGAAAAGAGTCTTCTAGTTTTTGTAATAAGAATAAAGAGCAAGCTATACAT
Source organism: Lycium ferocissimum (assembly GCF_029784015.1). Lineage (NCBI taxonomy): Eukaryota > Viridiplantae > Streptophyta > Magnoliopsida > Solanales > Solanaceae > Lycium > Lycium ferocissimum. The sequence goes on along the minus strand of NC_081344.1, from coordinate 13,527,304 downwards.
GAGCAGGTGGAGGTTGAGCTTGGAATTCCTTCTAAGCCAAGCTCATCAACTGTGGAACAAAATACAGTTGAAACTCTTGAAGTTGAGAAAATGTGAAGCTCCGGAAGTTGAGCACGAGAAGTTGAACCAAATGAGTATTCTATAGCCACACACGGACAAGGAGACAAATTCAAAAACCAGGAAAGTATGGAGATTATGTTGCATTTGTTTTTTCGGTTGCACAGAAAGCGAAGAAATTGGAGAACCATCAAAATATTCGGAAATAGTTTCTAGTGGTGATTCGCCAAGTGGTGATTGCAATGAATGAAGAAGTTGAATCTCTCCACAAGAATGGTACTTGGTCTCTTGTAAAGCCGCCATCTGGAAAGAGAATTGTTGGTTGCAAATGGGTCTTCAAGAAAAAAGATGGCATTTCAGGGGTTGAAGATGCACGATATAAGGCACGATTAGTTGCAAAGGGCTATAGTCAAGTACAAGGAGTTGATTTTAATGATATTTTCTCACCTGTTGTTAAACATAGCTCCATTCATGTTTTGCTTGCCTTAGTTGCCATGTATGATTTGGAGTTAGAACAGCTTGATGTTAAGACAACTTTCTTAAATGGCGAACTTGAGGAACAAATATACATGCATCAACCTGAAGGTTTTGAGATTGAAGGAATGGAAGATCATGTTTGCTTGTTGAAGAAATCCTTGTACAAATTAAAGCAGTCTCCAAGACAATGGTACAAAAGGTTTGATTTTTTTATGTTGGGTCATGGTTATTCCAGGAGCATGCATGATAGTTGTGTTTACTTCCGGAAGTTAAATGATGGTTTATTTGTTTACTTATTGTTATATGTCGACGACATGCTCATTGCTGCAAAGGATTTGATAGAAATTCACAATTTGAAAAGTCAGCTGAAAAGTGAATTTGAAATGAAAGATTTGGGAGTAGCTAAGAAAATCCTTGGCATGGAGATCAAAAGAGATTGATGAGCCAACCGGCTATTCCTGACCCAGAAGAAGTACTTGGAGAAAATCTTGGAGAGGTTTGGCATGAAAGATGCTAAACCAGTGAGTACTCCTCTTCTGCTCAGTTTAAGTTATCACCGCTCAATCACCGCGATCGGAGGAAGAAGAGAGGTATTTGGCACATGTACCATATTCTAGTGCGGTTAGCGTATTATGTATGCGATTGTGTGTACACGTCCGGATATTTCACAAGCAGTAAGTGTGGTAAGCGCATATGGCTTGCATCGGTAAAGCACATTGGTCGTGAAATGGATTCTCGGATACTTAAAAGGTACTTCAAACGCATGTTTGGAGTTTGGGAGAAATACCGACTCTTTGGTTGGTTTTGTAAACTACGATTATGCGGGTGATCTTGACAAAAGAAAATCACCGACAAAGCTACGTGTTTTGCATTGGTGGTTGTGCTATCGGTTGGAAAGCTACATTACAACATGCGGTAGCTTTATCTACTACCGAAGCGAATATATGGCGTAACCGAGGCGATCAAAGAAGGTTGGAAAGGTCTATTTGCCGAACTTAGCTTACACCAAGGTGGTATTACCATTTTTCGTGATAGTCAAAGTGCCATTCACACGACTAAAGATCAGATGTATCATGAGAGGACGAAGCATATAAATATCAAATATCACTTCATTCGGGAAACCATTGCTGAAGGAAAGGTCTGGTTATGTCCCGTATTTTTGAACGTCGGATTATTTGTAAGCTGAGGTGGGGCTCACACGTTAAGATTTTTTTTGGAACATGTGACAAGTTATATGAATCACATATGTAAAGTTAAACACAACTCATGAAGGACCCTTGGGCCAAATCAAAGTGGAAGCCCTCCAAACGAATATTTTTAAGAAAACGTTTTCGGGTGACCTGACTTTGAGGGGCAAAAATGGTATTATAAGTTTGGAATTTGGAAAAATACCAAGAAATAGAAGTTGTAGATAATTGAATTAGCTTTCCAACCATAGGTCGTGGGTTCCTAGGTGACGTCGGTACAAGGAGATATGAACGTTTTAGGGTCGAAAGGTCAGTGGGCTAGGCCAACTCGGAGCCAACCGGGTTGGGCCCAAAAAAAAAAAATAAGAGAAAAATGAGGCCCAAGTGAGGAGGTGGCCGGCCATGGTCCTTAATAAAGGACCCAAGTCCATTTAAATTAGTCATGTGATAATGTATAAAAGACCATTTAGTCAATATTTATCACTTAGAAGCTTCAAGACAAATTGACAAGGAGAAAAACAAAAGAAACAAGAGCAAAGGAGAAGGCCATTCGGCCATAACTCCAAATTTTTGATCCTTTGAAATCTTCTCCCAAAAATTATTTTCTTGTGGTATTCCTACTAATTCAAAGGTCCCTGCAACTTGGTGTAATTATTTTGGAAGGAAGGGCACTTGTTTCACCAATTTAGCACCTTGGACAAGTGAAGAAGATAGGAGGAAAAGGTAAGAATTAATTCCTTTTTCTTATGTTATGAAGGTTTGTTTATGTTGTAGTATGTAGAAATGAGTAGAATTTATGGAAATATGGAAGTTTGCAAAGTGGGTGTGTATATGGGTATATGGCCGTGAATATGTATTGATGCATAGGCAATATGAGTTGAATTTTATGTAGTATTCTAGTTGTGTTGTTGAAACTTTGTGATGGAAATGGAAGAAAATGGTTTATGATGGCATGAAAAATGGTTGAAAATGATTATAGGAACTTATGTGATTTCAATGTAGTTTCTATGTAATTATGGAAGTGGAGTTCTAAACGAGAATTATTATGTTAGTTGGTGAATTTGGAGGGATGCAAGTCCATATTGGCATGAAAGATTGGTTGGTAAGTTGTTATAGGGAATTTTGTGATTTTATGGAAGATTTATGTAATGATGAAAATGAAATTGTTAAGGTGTGAATTATGATTATTGTTAATGAAGTTGGAGGATAAAAATGTGTTATGGATATTTATGTCGAAGATTAGAGATTTCGGATGAATTATGGTTTTGGTGGAATTTTTGTATGTTTTGTAAATATTTTGTAGAATGATATGAAATGCTTCCGAATTGTATTTGAATGATCTTTAATTAAAATATAAACATGGAAATATTGATATTGATTTGAAGGTGCAAAGTTGGATTAGAAGTTGTTGGACTATTCAGAAAAGAAGACAATTTATCTTAGAATGCGTTTCAAATCGAATGTTGATGTTATTGGTATGGTTGTTGATATTTGAGCCGAGTTAAATCTCGGGGATGTTGTACATATAGGGGAGATGCTGCCCAAATTTTGGTAGACAAGTATTGATTAAGATTGAATTCTTAAGGCCTTACGATTAATATTTGGTAAATGTGACCAATTGTAGATTTTGGACGAAACGGGATTTGAATGTGTGGAGAAGCGTAAGGAGCGAATAAGGTATGTAAAGCTTCACCTTTTGTTCTCTTGGCATGTCTTAGGCATAATAGGTTTGGATATGAGCCTCGGGCGACTCTACTCTAGGAATCCGAGCTTAGATTTGACCCTTTTTCATTCAATAGAATTGAATTAGATACTTTATGTTTTGTTGGAAAAATAGCTTAAACATTTATAATTCTCACAAATGGAACCGAATTACCTTGAGATTTTCATAGGTGGCTCCATAAAAGCCTAATGTTTGTAATTTTACGTACGCCACCTCGACTTGACCCGAAGTGGGCCCCTATTTCCGAGATCTTTCTACGTTGACCTAATTGGCTTATTTTGAGTGATATGTAAGAACGACTTTTGACTAAGGTTCCGATTAATAAAAAGTGATCATTTTGACTACTCCATTGAGTTCCATGATATATTTTGCCATGTACAAACGATCCCAAAGGTTTTGTCTTTGACATCATTCGTCGCAACTCTGAAAGGTATGACCTATGGCTATTGTCGACTTCCTTTAAATGATCTATCGTCGGATTGTTCTTTCGAGTCTTAGCAAACATTGTATATTTTATGTTGCATGTGGTTTCTCACTACTCGCGCTCGTGCGAGCTCGTTATTACATCTTTCACTGCGTCCGGTGCCGGGGCATGTATTCGTGCAATTCCACCGCATTATTCACCGCGTCCCTCACTAGAGGGCGGGGCATGTTATATATATATATATATACATATGATGATGATGATGTGATGACGGGGAGGTGGCCATTTTGATGGCATATGATGATTCCTTTCACCGCGTCCCTCACTAGAGGGGCATGTTGCGTGTGCATAAATATGATGATTTTACTTACCGCGTCCCTCATTCGGGGCGGGGCATGTTGTGTACGCATATGTTCATGATGATTTCTTTATTTATGTTACTCGTCCATTAGTGCTTTTGAAACGCATGATTTACATTCGAGGTAAGCTTATGAGATCCAGTTACTGTACTACCATTCTGTCCTCTTTATTTCCGTATGGTTCAGTTACTGTATCTACTGCTTTACATACTCAGTACATATTCCGTACTGACCCCCTTTCTTCGGGGGCTGCGTTTCATGCCGCGCAGGTACACCCAGATGAGTTGAAGACATTAGCAGAAGATGTTCCAGCGGGATTGGCGAGCTCCAGTTGCTCCGGAGTGCTGCCAAGTCAAAGTATTAGGTTATAGTATCATGTTCTGTGTTAGAGACTTTGCAGACAGTGTTGTGGGTATAGGATGTCGGTTATGTAAGTGGCTATGTAAGCCGATGAATTATCATGCATTGTATTATAAGTGCTATATGTCTTTATGTGTTACAAGTTTTCATTGATTCGGGAAAGGAAAAAAAAATGTATACTATCTTCCAAAAAATTTTCATTATGTAATTGTGTCATGACTTGATAGTAAGCGTGATCATGAGTACTATGTGAGTCAGCGGGTTCGCTCGGCTCTAAATAAGGGTCGGGTGCCCATCACACCCTAACGGAAATTAGGGTGTGACAGGTCTCTATTAAGAAAATCAACACCAGAGACAATCCTGCCGACATGTTCACAAAACCTCTTCCAGTTGGCAAGTTCAAGCTCTGCTTGAACTTGATTGGCATTCATGAAGAATGATTTAGCCCATATGGGCTTTTGTGGAGAGGGTGGAGCAAAATTACTGTATCACTCAAAATTAGGCCAAGGTGGAGATTTGTAATGTGGCCTTATTTTGATATAAAATATTATGCTTGGAGCCAAAGTTTGCTTATGTGGATGAGAAATTTTTGATTATTTCTCATTTTCTTTTTGCACAACTTGGAGGCCAAGTTTGGCCCCTATAAAAGGAAGGCATTTGTCTCCATTTGAAGACACACCAAAAACAATTCAAGAAAACCTCTCATCTCTTAGCTTTGTCTTCTTCTTCCTCCTTTTTTTATTTAGAGTATTATTGTAAGAGAGTTATGTGTTGGGAAATACTTGTGTGAACCCTTCTTTGGAGTGATCTTGTGAGGTTATTCTCTTGGGATACTTTTGGGGTAATTAGAGTATTTTCTCTAATTTTGTACTCTCTATTGTACTCTTGTTGATATAGTGAAATTGCTCCTCTCCGCTTGTGGACGTAGGTCACACTGACCGAACCACGTTAAATTTGTGCCTCATTTATTTTCTTTACTTGCTGTTGTTATCAACTAACTATTGTCTTTGTTATTGTCATTATAATATTGTTTGGCTAAATTTCTCATTACTCAAGTTACCGATCCCAACAGATATACAAATTACACTTATCGTGTATATATATTTTTTTCTTTTTCTCTGATTTGTTTGTTAAAAGAAATGGAATTAATGTCTGTTAAAAGCTGTTAAAGGTGTAGAGCCGTTGAAAGACCAAAGAGGAAGAAGCGCGCATTATTTTAGTGGCTAAAGTTTAAATTCTTTGCAAATGCTAGCTATGTTTTAAACAACATTCCTAAAAGTGGCTAGCTGATGTCATTATTCTTCCCGACAATACTATTTTCCGACCCGAATTGATTGGGCTATCTGTAGATTGTACAGTGTAATGACAGCAGCTAGCCACTTTTTAGGAATGTTGTTTAAAACATAGCTAGCATTTGTAAAGTATTTAAAATTTAATCAATTTAAATATAGCCAACATTTGTTCCTTAATCTTAATATTCGCTTAAGTTATATATAGGTCATTTGCACTTTAGTTCCTACTTTTTGCTGGTCTTTAATATTCGCCCCTCAAGGTAAGCAATTTTTCAAGGGCCATAAGTTTATATTTTCTCATCATATATAATATCTCACAAGTTATATACCGCGCCCTAAAGAACTTATGTGCCACTAGGTAGAAGTTCGATTTTGAAGGGAAAAAATTAAAGACCAGCGAATTTGAAGGGAAAAAAAATAAAATTAAAAACCCGTCCATTTGAAAGGCAAACCGTGCAATTTCTTTGTTATATCGGTAGAGTTGTTGGCTGATATCAACTCTGATATGCTCGATTCTTGAAATACTGCACATTGTATAAACATTGAAAACAAAGAAAATAAATAAACTTCGAATCAAATATGAATACTGAATATATTTTGACTAGTTTTATCCTAATTCCGATGAAAAATGCAAACACAGAAGCTGAGAATTGCTAACAATGATAATACTTGCAGATTTAGCAGTATCAATATAAGCTTTAGAGGTTGAAGTTTCTTATGCTTTAATTAACAAATGAAATATTCCTAGCTTGTGGTCTAAAATAGTCCTGATATTAGTCTTAAGGAACATAGATGTTCTGTTTTCTGGAGACCAAACCAACTTCCTCCCTTGACACTATTCTCTATCTGTAGTAACCACATTTCTAACTTTAGGCCTGGGTCCTGAAGTTTTGACTCAAGAACTCCACATTTCAAACTTTACGCCATCGATGTAGCTAGATATCAGACTTGTCACATAACCTTTAATTGTGGAAAGTCTACATATTAGGAAATCATTATCAATTGTTATTAAGAATGAATTGTTGTTTCTTCTTTTAAATGTGTTGAACGTGATTCAATGTTATCGAGAGTAATTAGGCTTTATTTGGAAGGTATATTCTTGATGAAGAAAATTGGCATCTTAAATTATACTTAATCATAGTAAAGTAACGTGTTTTCCAACTTTAATTTGTAACTATTAAGATTAAATCATTATTTTGATAAACACTTGAAAGTGTATTTTAATTCCTTCAATATATATGTGCATATGGATGTATAATATGTCCATGCAAACAGATAACAACATCACATACATCAAGATATATAGCCATGATGATGATCATAATATTTCAAAATTGATTGGGACGATAAAATTTGTTTAAAAATGAGGAAAGACGACAGATATGCTCATTCTCAAAGAATGCTAGATCCGCATTAATAGGCACACATATCCCTATGGGACCTTATTATATAATACTACTCCTTAATTTGCTTCGTGTTACAGAGTCTAAATGGAAGAGAAAACAAAACTTGTGTCGGAGTTGACTTCTCTGGATGGTGTGTTTCTCCGAATCTTTTCAGACCATGTTTTTTTCCAACACATTTTCATAATTGCCACTAAAATATTTACTTCCAGTCCTAGCTTTGGAACTACTGTTTGGCTGGGCAGAGATAAATTATTATTTACGGGTTGATTTAATTCAATAGCTTTTGCTTAACTTATATTTATATTGAAGTTTTTAATAAATATGTATAAATGCTTAATTGGGAACCTAGTAATTAAGATGAGCTATAGGTTCAGTAACAAGTTCTGAACTCATGAACTTCAAATCCCGATTGCACCTCTCGTTTATTAATTTGGTCATCATCTTGATCACTACAAGAAAGTATAGAAATGACAACAAAAAATTTAATATTTGGCAACAACTTAGTTTTATTGTTGGCAAATGAACTTTTTTATTGCCAAAGAATTTAATTTTGTTGCCATAGTATTGATTATTGTTGCAAAAAGTACTTTTGGCAACAAAAAAAAAGGTGTTGCACGTTGTTGCAATAAGCATTAAGGAAAAGTCTACGCAACAATTTTTTTTTCGCTTTTGTTGCCAAAAGTGTTTTTTGCAACAATAATCAATCTATGGCAACAAAAAAAATTTTGTTGCCAAATATATTTTTTCTTGTAGTGGATTTTTAATTTGCTAGACATACACATACATATCTTTGGTATGACAAGCAAAACGTTTTTTGAAATATGACTTGTTTATTTGAAGATTACTCCTTTCTAGATATTTGGTTGGAAAGTGAAAAATAATTTTATCAGATCGGATAATATTCTGACTAAATTTTAAGTATTAAAGATTGATAATAATGTCATAAAATAGTGTCATGAAATTAATAATTAGAAATAATTCGAAGAAAAATGACTTCTTCCTAAAGTTGGACGAATTTCTCTGCAGATTAACATTAAAATGTTGACCTCTTGCAATCTTGACAAGTTCTTTTTGAATTGGTCACATATATAATTTTTTTTGTTGAGAATTGACTGATTACTTCTTCTTCTACTTGGATATATCCTATTAGCTTAGTAAATTTAGATAAACTTAGCTTAATGCATCATGATTGTATAGGTCAATTACCGACGACTCATCTACCACCTATTCAAACCATATACGACATTGATTTTGTTCATATTAAAAAAAAAAAAAATTGTTGATATATATTTCATATATTTCAACCCACCTAAATCTCGAATACTTAGACTATATTTTCAAGAACTTAATGATTTAATAATGGATTTAACTGCAACTGGCAGTGTAAAGAATATCTACATTATCATATAATTTAGATCGTATATATTCAGGGGCAGACGCACGTAGGCTCTAGGGGTGTCGGCCGGAAAAATTTACTAAATATGCATATTTAATTAGTATGAAAAAATTAGAAAATCCGTACAAATAATATAAGCTGACATAGCTAAACAAAAAGAACATCTAGTTCGCCTGGTCTGGTGCGCGGTTAAGTGAACAGTGGTCATGCGTTCAAAACCTTGTAGATTGCATATATTTTATCCTTTTGTTTAAATATTTTCAGTTCTTTGGGGTCTTCCACAATGATAAGTTTCTAAGTACTTATTTTACTAAGTTGTACATATTAATTTGGATTTGCAAATCTAACTTTTTACTAGTATTCTAATAAATTACGAGAGATAATTATATGACAAGGGTTTAAAATTGAAAAAAAAAAATCTCTCTTAATTTTAGCAAATGAACAAATAAATGGAAAAAACATTTTTAAAATATCAGACAAGTAAAAGCAAACGGAGGGAGTACCACTTGAGTATGCTTTATTCATATTATTTCAATTGTGTTTTTTATTTTTTTAATATGATGTTGTTACCGTGATTTGTTCATTTGCCCACTCCTTTAAATGTCGACATCGCTTATCGGAAATTCTACGTACGCTACAGTGTATATTAATACTCTTTAAATTTGTCAGTGAATTTCATTTATATACTATGACCTGTTTCAAATTAAGCACATGAATACATGATAAAATGTTCGTATTAGACACATTCACCTAAAAATGTTAAAAAGTTTTTTCACGGATTTTCTAGCATCTATGATGTAGCTAAATTAACCACTTAAAATATGTCACTTCAATTATACGCATTAGGCTCACTAAGCCTTAAAACTTCAGACGTGTTCCAATTGATGCCGATGTATGTAATTAAAGTAGCTGACATATTTTATATAACTAAGTAATTGGCGCTTGAGAAACATGCAAAAGTTTTTTCAAAATTTGAGACAAAAGTGTCTACTAGAGTTAGGACATTTTATCATATGTTCAAGTGCTTAATTGAAATATGATATAGTTCAAAAGTCTAAATGGATTTATATTGGTAAGTTTAAGGGACTATCAATATTAAATACCAGTTACTTGTAGTTCTAGCCATATTTTAGGTGATGTAAAATGTAAATAATGTAAATCTTTTTACTCTAATCATAGCTATTTATGTGTAGTGGAAGCAGCTAAGCAAAGGTAGGTTAGGAACACAACCCGTGATTCCCGTCGCAATGGAAGCTGCAAACATGCAAACAAGAAATTATTTTCCCTTTCTTTATAGATTTATAGTCAGATACACCAAGGCATTGCCCATATATGTATCAGCAGCATTCAGCAGTACTATAATCAACTGTTAGCTCTTAGTTGACTCATTATTGATGTTGAAGTTACTCTATACTTCCTGCATTTGAGTTGTATACTCCAATAGTAATATATAGACCTTTAAACTATTATACTCCTGTTAGAGCCGGAGCCAGGTAGGGACAAGGGGGTTCACCTGAACCTCTTCGGCGAAAAATTATATTATATATATAAGGTTAAAATTATTTGTTATGTATATATAGTAGATGTTGCATCCCCTTAGCTTCTTCGTGTGTTTACTTCTTCACAATTTAAATCCCCTTATTGGAGATCCTGACTCCGCCACTGCCCCAATTAAGCCTACTATAGTAGGCTTAATAGGAGTATGATAGTTTTAACAGACCAACTAGTTGTGTTACAATTTTTTGGGATTTCTTACATTACAGTACTGCAGCCCAAAGTGGCTTATTTAGAAAAATAACCCCTAATATTTATTTCTTTTAACAAAATTTAGCTAGAGTATAAACAATATATCACCTACGTAAAATTAGTTATATATACAGTATACACTGATTATACACTTATTGAACACTCGATATATATATTTGTTATACATATGCACATTTGCGCTGGCTGCGAAGGGTTACATTTAGGAGCTCGTAAATATTTTTAACTGACAGGCCAAAATTGTAACTTTCCCTTAGTATGGGGAGTCAACTATATATTTTTCTGCAATGGTGAGAAATATAATAATTTTTAAAAGTTCAAATATTAGTCAAACAGTAGCATGAGAAAGAGCCGAATAAATGAGACGATATTAATACGTAATCCCTAAATCAATTGGTTTCAACTTTCAACACTTTGGAAGGATGAGGGATCATTTGAATGACAACTTTAAGAACAAGATAAAAGGAAGTAAATTGTTACTCTTTTGTCCTTTTTCTTTCGTTCTTTTTGATTAGTAGGAATTAATCAGGAAGGAGTTTACTTTCTAGTTTCTACACATTGAAAGTTTAAATAATATGAAAAACAATCAGAGCGTTTTAATGTACTCATCTGTTTCAAAAAGATTGTTTTAGTTTGACTTTACACAGAGTTTAAGAAATAAAGAAAGACTTTTGAAATGTATAGTCCAAAACAAGCCTTAAATATTTGTGTGGCTGTAAATCATCTCACAAAATTAAATTATTTCTAAATGTAGAAATGTGCCAATCTTTTTAGGACAAATTAATAAGGAAAGTAAGACAACCTTTTTGGGACGGAGGGAACGCTCGGATTGTTTTTCATCTTATTTAAACTTTCAATGTGTAGAAACTAGAAAGTAAACTCCTTCCTGATTAATTCCTACTAATCAAAAAGAAAGAAAGAAAAAGGACAAAAGAGTAACAATTTACTTCCTTTTATCTTGTTCTTAAAGTTGTCATTCAAATGATCCCTCATCCTTCCAAAGTGTTGAAAGTTGAAACCAATTGATTTAGGGATTACGTATTAATATCGTCTCATTTATTCGGCTCTTTCTCATGCTACTGTTTGACTAATATTTGAACTTTTAAAAATTATTATATTTCTCACCATTGCAGAAAAATATATAGTTGACTCTCCAGGCTAACTTATCTGTTATTGTTTTTGCCCGTTTTACACTGAAAATGGAGAATTGGCTTCTCCAGTTTGAACGAATTGAATAACCATTTCTTTTTACTTGGAAAAGTCAGAAATATTGGTAGTTATATGTAATTATATATTTTTCATGCTAAGTTAGATGAAGGCTTGATCACATTTGATGGAAAATTACTTTTTCTAAGTACAAGAATATAAATTGCTCAAGAATTAAAACTAAATAGGAATATGGGGCAAATGGGATAATTACACGAGAGAAAATTTCCTAACTAACATTAATGTGAAAGAGGGAGATTTTGGGAAAAGAAATATAAGCTGCTATTTTATGTTGGAATCTTTTGATAATGATGTTTATAAAAATTGACAAGGTCTAATCTTCATCGTGGTGGTCCCAACACTTGTGTCTATAACTACGACAAGAGTAACAAAAGATTTACGTTGAACTTAATTGGACTCAATCAATAAACAACAGTAGTTTAAGTTTTACTTGGACTTTATACTTCTTCACAAAATGGTGGACAGTTATGTGTTCAATGATGTTGAAGCAGTCCATAAAATTAGATTGCCTAAGTTTACTTGTTCAGAATTTATATGAAACACATATAACGTTAGAAAATATTTTATAAATGGGCTAATTTCAAATGTTATGGAATGATATCAGAAAATATTTTCATATGAATTAAGTACCTGATTTTACGTGGAAAACTATTTTTCTAAACCTTTTCCAGTGTTTTCTGAGTTGCTAGATAACTTATACTAATAGTACAATGTTGGGAATGCAGTGCGGAAGTAGTGTTTTTTTTTAACAAAGGAACCGCATGCCACAACTCTTCGGTGAGCACAAGGTAAATCCCATTTCAGTATAATAGTCCATAAACCGCACAGAAAAGGTAAATTGGCACTAGGCAAATCCCGTGCAACGAGTTCGATTGAGAAAACATGTAGAATTTCAAACCTAAGAGGCTAAGACCCCTTATTTAGGAGATAACCTGCTCAACCAATCCGGCCACCTTCACAGAGGAGATAGTGTTTCGGTGATAATTATTATCATTATTATTTGAACATGTACAATAATACTTACATGTCGGCTTAAGAAAGTGTTGTGGAGTAAGAGTCAAGATAATCATAGAAAAAAATGAACCACACAATAAAAAATTGATTTAAGGGAGACATTTTGGACCATATCAAACAAATCCCCAATATGCTTTTCTACAGAAGCTGTACAAGAAGAGCTGGTCTCAAATGTGACCCTTTTTTTTTTTTTTGTCAGTCTCAAAAAGAACGATATCTCTCTATATTTAGTGGTAACAATTTAATTTTAAAATTTTCAATTTACGCTTAATGAAGTAATATTTTTATTCACATAAATATCTAGGGCTTATTTAAATCACAAGTTTCAAAAATCTTTCATTCATTCTTAAATTCCATGTACAATCAAGTTCAATCACATGAATTGGGACCGACGGAATATCTTTTTCTTCCGTTTTCTATTTTTTATCAAGATTTGTGGTGCCCTTACTACATCATCCATATGAAAGCATGCATGAAAGGTTCCATTTACTATATATTCATATGCATGAAGAGTTGATTAGAAAAATAATTGGAGAGAGAGAAGTCTTCCATCTTCTAGGTAAAGTCTAGGGTTTGATTTTTCCATATGTTCTACTTGGAATATTTCTCTTGTATAGTATAGTATAGTTCTCAAATAGAAAGAAGAATAAGTAGAAGTATGCTCAAAAATTTATTTCTTCCTTTCCTTCTTATTAGGACAAACTAGTAATTAAGAGTAGCTAGACCTATTACCAAGTATGATGGAGAATAGTGGTGGCACTGAATTTTCAAAGACAGGCCCTTATTCAGACAAAAATGAAGACGAGGACGAGAACACTTCGATGAAATTACCTAACAAAGATGGATCAGGAAGCTCAAGCACCAGTACTGTTGAAGAGAGTGAAAAGAAGTTCTTCGTGAGACCTTATGTTCGATCTAAGATGGTTAGACTCCGATGGACACCTGATCTCCATCGTCGTTTTGTTCATGCTGTGGAAAGACTTGGTGGACACGATAGTAAGTTTCTAGAATTTCCTTGATCGTTGTTTGAGCTTTTTGCTCTATAATTATTAGCTATCAGGTATCAGAAATTCACTGACCCAACTAATCTTGATTCACGTTAAATAGGCCTGTTAAGGTTAAATAGGCCTGTTAAGAGGAAATAAGGATGAGTTTTTGAGTTTGCAACTGATCTAAATATCAGAATTAGGGAAATCCACCTTTTGTTAATTAAATGTTTATGTTTCTTCTTCTCTTTCCATTTGGTTCAGGAGCAACACCAAAATTAGTTCTTCAATTGATGGACATAAAAGGACTCAACATTGCTCATGTCAAGAGCCATTTGCAGGTAAATTAAGTGCCTAGCTAGAAAAAAAAAAAAAAAACAAGAGTCTAAAAATTTTCTTGATTCATACAAATTCATGAAACAACTATAACCTTATTCTCATGAATTCAATATAATTAGCTCCATATAAACTGCTACACCTTTTCTTATTACTTGTTTTGTTATGTGATCTAATTTGTCTTTTTACATAGATGTATAGAAGCAAGAAGATTGATGATCCAGCTCAAGGTATGCTATTATCTTTTTCTCATTTTTTTTTTTAAAATTACAAATTTAGGGTTTTTATAGTAAATCTTACTAATCTTAAGTCCTTTATCTAGCAGGGATTACAAACCATCACAGGCTTTTTATGGAAGGTGGAGATCCATACATCTACAACTTCAATCAACTCCCTGTGCTCTCAAGCTTCAATCAAAGGTTCAATTCCCCTTTTAGGTATGCAAATTGATTTAGGTGCACACTTGAAAGATAGCCTATAAAGACACGGAAATGACTGGATATATAATTGGTTTATATGGATCCTTCTTGTGCGAAAGCACACAGAGAAAAACGACATTTATGTACAAATCCATAAATACACCTTAATTACAAGAGTTGGAATTGGTTATATGAATCTCACTCTTCATGTTACCCCATTTAAGTCCGTTGCGGTCCAAATTAAAGTATACTAATACGAGAGATTTTTAATTTACTCTTTTTCCCAGATATGGAGATGCTTCTTTGAGGAATTGCCAAGATAACTTGATGCATAGCTTCACAATGGGACAAAGCACAATTGACAAGGCCAGAACAGGATTTTACACTACTCTCAATGAGAGGATCTCTCGCAGCAACCACCTTGATAAGCTCACTCCATTATTCCAGATAGCTGCAAAATCTCAAGCAAGAATATTGAATCCTTTGAAAAGGAAGGCTACGGATTGTGACCTAATTGACCTGAATTTATCTCTAGGAGTAAAGCAAAAAAATGACAGCCATGATGATGATGATGATGGGAGTACTTTAACATTGTCATTGTCTTCACAAATATCTCCTTCAAGATTGAAAGAAGATGGTAATTATGCTACAATTGAAAATGCAAGAAGAGGGGCAAGTACTCTTGATCTGACTCTATGAATGTGACATGATGATTCTAAGTGAGATCTTGAGGTACTTGTTTATGAGATTAATGCGTTTTGTTGAGAATCTCTTTGTACCATTTACAAAGGTAATATTACTACTCTAATGTTTCATTTTATGTGTCTCAGTTTAACCGTGCACAAAGTTTAAAAGAAATCGGAAAGAATTTTGAACCTTGTGGTACTATATTAAAGACGTGTGTAATGTATCAAAATGCCCTTAAATCTTATGGTCCTAAATATATCATTGCAATGTTGGAGTTAAAAAGTTATTAAATATAGAATGTGACATTCTTTTTCAAACAGACTAAAAAAAAGGAACACACATAAATTGAAACAGAGCGATTATATATTAATAGTAATTGTTCCAGTGTTTTGCTGGAACAGCCTACTTCATGACGTGTGGAAATTTAGCTCCAACTTTGCCATATAGGTTTGGAGTTTTGAGAGAACATAAAGAAGTGGATTTTGATCATTTAGTGTGCTTCTCCAGATAACAAAGATTATCTTTACGAAGAAAGTGACAAAATGAATAAGGGATCATGAGGATGACCAGATCTTGATAGGAAGAAAGTTATGGGTATTTGTGCTGGAATATAGTGTCTGAATCTTAGCATAAGATGTGTGTAAAGTTATCATGAAACTTCCCTTCCATTGATTATTCTAAATATACTAAGCTACAAAATTCATCTTTCGAAGCTGAAACCTACTTCAAGAAAAAACAATTATACTATTTAAAAGAAATATTTTGTTGCTCGAGCCTTGATAATAAATTGGAAGAGCATTTCTAGGCTCAGAACAGGATGTTTGTATTGTATAGAAAAGGACAGAATGTTCAACCACATGGTAGACTTCACATCTGAAGTTGTAATTCCAAGATTACAGGCATTGTCAGCAAGAATCTTTCTTATAATACCTTGGCTCTTAATTGTATGGACTCTTCACGAATACCATATGCCAGAAAAAAAAAAAAAAAAAACATTTCTTTGAACAAAGGGTATTGAATGTTTGCATATTTTTAAAAGATCCAATGAGCGAAGAATATTGTTCTACTCTTCATCGGTGGGAATATTGAGTTTAAGGATTCTGAATTCTAGAAAAAATAATTTCATAGGTTCTGAATAAATAATTTACACATATTAAATATTACTGGATTTTATAATATAAATATAAGATTTGAGCCAAAGCTATATATTGAATTTTACCAATGTAACCCTGTGGAAATATTGTAGGGTAATTAACATGTCAAATCTTAGCTAAGTAAACATTAATACTCCCTGCGAATCATCTTAATTATTATATGTCCTACTTTGACGAGATACGAAGTTTAAAAATGTAAATTCGATTTTTAAAATTTTGTCATCTTAAGTAAAATGTGTGTATAACATATCAAAAATACTCTTCGAAATTTGGTCTTGTTAAACATGTCATATATATCATTCTTATAAGGAAGTGTCATTAAAATTAAAATGAGAATATTAAAATTAAACTTAACAAATAAAAAAAGAAGATAATTTTTAAAATAAATTTAAAAAGAAAGCAAGACACATAAATTGAAACGGCGGGAGAGTCTAGAATTGGTATTGCCATTCTCACAAGGCCATTGGTTGCAGTCATGCTACTAATTCTTTCTCTAAATATATATGGGATAGAGCATGAACAAAAAATGAAGGAATTCAAGTCCATTTTAACAAAATCATCTGTCCACATCTTTTCTTAATTCAAACATTTGGAAATGTCTTGATAAAGAAAGGAGAAACAGCGTATTCTTTGGGCCATATGGACGAACCATCAGCATTACAAACCATATGTGTTTCATCTAGACGCATTTTTTATCAAAGTAAACCACCCTGGGTCTTCCTAAAGTATTCTCAAAGAAAGTGATTAATTTGACTAATATTAAGGTACCTCAAGCAAGTACCTAGGTAAGTTATAAATTCCTAAAAGAAAGTAATGAACAGCCGAGAAGCCAAGTGAAAATAAATGCAGCTTTGCAGAAAGAAATAGTGAAAACATAGTTAGTACTCCTTCTATCCCAATTCATGTTTCACTTTTTGCTACCCATATTTAAACTGCACGAACTTTGTCCAGCATTCTACGACATATTTTTTTACCAAATTGATATAAGAAAAGTTACAACTAATAATATTTTCATTTCGTATTCAAATATACTAATCCAATTTAGCTTCTAAATTTATTCAAAATGACTATCAAAAAATGAAAAGTATCACATAAATTAGGAGGGGAGGGAGTAGTTATCAATATATCATTGACACAATAAAAATGCATCAGATTTGAAAATCCACACCTTTTGTGTTGTATACGAATTGCTTAGGGTTTTCATTCATGCTTCTTATAGGCCCCTTGGTATCGCGTGTAACATTTTATGTACTCACTCTTCAGCCAAAACAAAATAAAAATATTTGGCCCATGCAGGTCTCGAACCTGCGACCTTCGCGTTATTAGCACGACGCTCTAACCAACTGAGCTAATGGGCCATTTGGTTGTTTCATGCATTTATACTAATTTAATTACGCCTAACTATGGGCTAATGCCACCATTAGTGTATTGCCCACAGACGGTCATCTAGCTCATAGTCATAACCCTAGAATTTCAAATTATGTTATGTATTTATAGATATAATTGATCATTTATCCAATTTTATTACCTTTTTGAGATAAACAATACTTTTCTAGAGAATGTTACTATATATTTCAAAAATTCAATTCATCTTTCAATAATATTAAAGGTGACTTTAGTTTTCAAGCTATTGAACAATCGTATGTACTTTTTCTATTTGGAAATTGGGACGGAAATGTACTCCTTAATTAATTTAATGGGTGACGCGATGGTGCTTCTATGATAAATAAATACCGCCAAATGCACAGTACAGAACATTGATAGGAGCCAAACACCAAAGAAATTAAGTACTTGTCCACTAGGCTGTAAAAATTACAAACTGTATGAGTAAATCAGTTAATTTCCTGGAAAGAATATGAACAACCTCAAATTTATTACATTACAAAGAAATGAAATCAGTCATTATTTGCCTAAAAACAATACTAAACGTAATACTACATCACGAAGTATTAGCTAAAAGGAAGAAATATTCATGGTGGATACAGATTTGGCTGTGAAGCAAGTAATATTTGAAAATGATTTCAAGAATGTGCATTCCCTCCTCTTCTAGAACAAAATAACCTCCTCCCTTCTCTTCTTTTAATTTTTCAGGACTGATTAAACTAATTTTGGGAAATTCAAGTAAAGCGACACAATTCAAAATCCTAGGGAAAGAGAAGAAACACAACCTCAAAAAAAAAAATGTATAGATAAATAAAGAAATGACAAGAAAGAACCATTCTTATCTGTTTATACAAAGATAGGACGTCCTTCTTAAGCACCAAATCTAGATAAAAATTGCTGAAAAAAATCTAGATAAAAAACTAAAGTAAAATTGATTCTAGAAAACTATAATTAAGAGGAAATAAGGTTTATGGTGTCCCACGTCCGATGCTTGGACGGATCTAGTACAATAGACATGGGTTCATTTGAACGCATAATTTTTATTCTAGACCTGAATTTATTTGTGTAAACCATATTGGAATTACTAAAAAATATTGAATTATGAACACAAAATTCAAACAAGATGATGCGGTCAATGAATAACATTGAATCCTAAAATCATAAAATTAAAATCCTGAATCTATTTGTGCTCTATCAACCTCGCCTAGATGGCGATGCACCGGCTAACTTGACATAGGAAATATCGGAGGATTTGTCGATGGAACCACTTCCTCCATTGGACTTCTATTTAGACTTTGGAATACAATTAGGATGTAAATGCTTCATACACAAAAATACAATCATAGACAGTAGAAAAACGGTAAAGAGAAATACAAGTGCGGCCAACATTATTTGGCCATGGAGAGCAAAACTATGATTTCCAGAAAACATCACCAGCCTATCATCCTTCCCGTGAAATATTCCATCTGGAGCTATGGATGGCGATTCTTGAGAGGAAGACATTTTTTAAAGATAATTACGATTAAAAAAGTGGCGTGCGTGTAGTTATTTCTTGGTAGGCATTAGAGATTTATAACACTAGTTTCTTGTCTTGTCATGCAGTGGGATGGGTCACCATATTTTCTTGAAAAACGACTCATAATTGATTTTGAAGTAACTTGGGATTCTCCTTGAGAGAATATAGTTTGAATTAGAGCCGAATGCCGATGTCTTTTTTTTTTTTAATTTTTTATATATGAATGGTACCAAAGTTAGACACATCTCAATTCGTTGTTTACCCGATACTAGGGGACCCCTATGTTATATTGTCCACATTTCAGATATTCAGTCCTAGAGCATGCTAGGGGTGTTGAGTGATGGAGTCCCATTAGTGGGTTTAAGCGTACTTGTTCTCTTTATATAATCTTGAACAATCATCTATTCATGAGCTAGTGTTTGAGGTCGAACTAGGCTCAATGTCCATTTCTTTAACAAAAGCCAATTGATTGATTTTGATGCAGCTTGAGATTCTTTTTCAGAGAATATATATAGTGTGAGATAAAATAAAATTAAAAAGAAAAAGGAAATACGTGAAATGGTTTCATTTTTTAAAATTTGGGAAAAGGGCCAAAAGGAGGTCAATGTCACCACAGGTGGGGAGACCGCATGAAACTTAAATAAAAAAAAAAAAAGTTGAACCAATCAAAAAAAAAAAAAAAAGAACATAAGTAGTATTCGCGCACGAAATTCGTGCGTGAAAGGACCAAAGCTAGAAAAAACGTAATTTTGGCCTTTCACGCACGAATTTTCTGCGTGAATGGGGTGACCAAAAAAAAAAAAAGAGAACATTAGTAGTCACGCACTAATTTTGTGCGTTAATGATGGGGGCCTTTTTTTTTTTTTTTCCTTTTGCGTTGCTTTTTCCAATCACGTTTTTCCATACTTTGGGCAAAGATTAGTCATGTTTTAAAATCCCAAAATATCAATATTTTATATAAAACTTAATATTTTTTGCGTACAATAATGTCATTACATGAAGTCCACCTAAACGTTTGGATCGTCGTTTTAGGGGGTTCTAAAGTGCCCGAAGCAAGTTTTGAAACTTGTAATATTTATAGGGTTTTGATTTAAGTGTTTTATTATATTTGAATGTACAAATTTAAATATTTGATTTATTAATAATTCATCCAATTCGAGAGGTCTATACTAATTAAAAAATAATTCATTCCATTTAATTACAATACTAATTCAAAGCAATACAATTGAATTAGTATTGTAATTAAATGGAATGAATTATTTTTTAATTAGTATAGACCTCTCGTATTGATGAATTATTATTAAATCAAATATTTAAATTTGTACATTCAAATATAATAAAACACTTAAATCAATACCTATAAATATTACAAGTTTCAAACTTGGCATTTTAGAACCCCTAAAACGACGATCCAAACGCTTAGGTGGACTTCATGTAATGAGTCGACATTATTGTACGCAAAAAAATATTAAGTTTTATATAAAATATTGATATTTTGGGATTTTAAAACATGACTAATTTTTGCCCAAAGTATGGAAAAAATGTGATTGGAAAGTAACGAAAAAAAAAAAAAAAAGGCTCCCAACATTAACGCACAAAATTAGTGACTTACTAATGTTCTCTCTTTTTTTTTTTGTCACCCCCATTCACGCACAAAATTCGTGCGTGAAAGGCCAAAATCGTGTTTGTCACACCAACCTTCGTCGGGCGTGACGGCACCCGACTACCGCAGTCGAGCGAACCCTAAACGTCGACTCAAAATTTTTTTTTTTTTTAAAACGAGAATTGAAAATTGTAAATGAAATACCAAAATCGACACGTGGC
>NC_081344.1:13479500-13506213 GCF_029784015.1 Lycium ferocissimum | reverse complement strand
TAATACTAGATTTTTATATATTCACACCACAGATTCGAAGTTTACGGGGTGTTACAATTATCATAATACACATCTAAATACTATCTCGCCAGGAACTCTTAACAATCTTGAGCTTTCGACTCTTGGAATGTAAGATGGTTATGAAAATATAGAGAAGGCAATAATATAAGAATCATGCCTTTTTGAAAGAATGGGGCTAGCCCTCACCACCTTTACGCTTCTTTAACTTTATCGACTAAATGCTTTCCCTCAAAGCTCACGATTCTACATTCAAGAGAATTCGTACTAAAATTAGATAATTGGAAGCATACTTAGGCCTCAACTAAAATGACTAAGCGCTAACGAAAAGTGCAGAGCGATATCTCCTTTGTTCCAACAGGGATCCGTATGATAAACAACTCACGAATATCGAGTAGCAACACCGATAATATCATAATCAATAACTTCTTGAAGTTAAACATTGTTTAATTCTTAAACTCCTTTTCAAGTCGTCCATAACAATAACTATAACACAACACCATATTTATTCACATATATGCTTCCTCAACATCCTTAGTATCATTCACTGAAATTATACTCATAGCACTCTAAGAATCATGACTCAAGTGAACTCACTATTCAAAATATCCTTATTACCACATTTGAGATGCATATTCTACTTTCTTCTCTAATCAAGTTATTCAACCACTCAAATACTCTTAACATGAAATAGGTATAAAACTCACCTTTGATCATATAAGAATGAACTTTAGATGAAGATACTTCACTTGAGAGAAAACCCTAATTTCCATACCAAAGGAATTCTTGACTTCTATCAATTTT
The DNA here is from genome assembly GCF_029784015.1 of Lycium ferocissimum. Lineage (NCBI taxonomy): Eukaryota > Viridiplantae > Streptophyta > Magnoliopsida > Solanales > Solanaceae > Lycium > Lycium ferocissimum. Next base: position 13,505,391 of record NC_081344.1, on the reverse strand, counting down.
AGTGAGCTTATTTTTACACACTAGATTCTCTTAATTCTTGATGTTTAATCTTTGGTTTCTCTTGGATTTGTATTGATATGGTGAGTTAATGGAAGCTTAGAGAGGCTTTAGGGTTTTATTTTAGGTGAAAATGAGGCCTAAATCATGGGAAGCCTCCATTTATAGGCTTAGAAAATTTCCACGGCTTTACGATTTTACGGAAATTTGGGGAAAGTACCTATTATTCATCCCGCACTTTGGAGCGAGTTCTTATTCATCCGTACTTTCAAAGTGCGGGTTACTGTTCATCCGAGGTAAAAAAAATTCCAACTTTCTAGAATTTTTGGCAAAGTGCGCCTAGAAAGTGCGGGACACACTTTATTGTACGGGACGTATTTTACTACGCACTTCCACCAATCGATCTATCGATTACATTAGAAAAGAATGCTTTGTGGCTGAACTTCAATTTACATAGGTTATGGATTAAAAGTAACTCCTTATATTCTAGGACATATGCCCCTCTCAAATTGGACAATATTTCCATCCAAAAATTGCAGAATTTTCCAACGAACCTAACTTCTTCGATTCGCTTGATCCGAAACCTTTAAATACTTGTCTAACACTAATTAAAAGTCTTCCTTAACCTTTTAGGGGTATCATGGCCTCTCTATATTCATGTTAGTTTGCTTACGACGCGAAAATTCATGGTGTAACATCTTCCCCACTTAGAAACATTCGTCCTCGAATGTTAAAATCTTAGGGATTACACCAAAATATTGCGAGGAGTTTCCCTGTAATATGGCATTGCCGTCTGTCCACAACAATCCAAAAAAATAACATGTCTCACGAGACTGTGACAATGTCAAGAAAACACGGCCACACGCGACCAAAAGTATAAAAAGAAAGCATTACATACCTTATGATAATGGCGTCTCATCTTGAACCTCTTCTGAGGGTGAAAACAATTGCGGATATCTGGACTTCATATCTTCCTCTACCTCCTAAGTCATTTCTTCTTTGTTATTGTTTCTCCATAAGACCTTGACTGAGGCTATCTCTTTGTTCCCGAGTTTTCGCACTTGTCTATCTGGTATAGCAATGGGTACCTCTTCATAAACCAACTTCTCGGTAACTTGAACATCATCTACACAACTACTGAAGGATCCCTAACACATTTGCGGAACATCGACCGCATGAAAAAATTGGATGGTGATTCAAGTTCGAGGTAAATCTAGTTCATAAATAGCAGCCCGCATGGCATACAATCTTATGGCCCAACGAATATCTGGGACTAAGCTTGCCCTTCTATAGAATCTTATTACACTTTCATCGGCGACACCTTTAAGAACACCCAATCATTGATTTGGAATTCCAAGTTCATTGGCGTGATTGTCCCGTAAAGACTTTTGGCGACTTTTGCTCGACAATTTGATCCAGAATAAGTTTGATCTTTTCTACGCGCTGAATCAGTGCGGACCTATTAGTTATGTCTCTCCTACTTCAAACCATCCAATTGGCGATCTGCAGCTGCAGCACCGTATGGGGCCTCATACAGTGGTACGAATGCGGAGTGATAACTATTGTTGTAAGCAAATTCAATAAGTTGAAAATGATCATCCCAACTACCTCCAAAATCTAATATACATTCCCATGACTTATATCTTCCAATGTCCGAATATGTTCAACTTTCCATAATCGGTCTGGGGATGAAATGTTGTCTGATGCTACTTGAGTTCCAGCCTTCTTGAAAGGACTTCGAGATTTTATCGGTAAATTGGGCACCTACGTGCATGATAATGGATACTCGAACACCGTAAGAGTCGCACTATCTCCCTTAAGATACATCCTTGCATAATCTTACTAAGTATGTAGTTTTGTGGGAAAGAAAATGCTGATTTCGTAAGTCTATCAACAATTACCCATATGGAGTCATACTTACGCCGAGAACGAGGTAAGCCTACAATAAAAATCCATATTGATCACTTCCCATTACTAGGTTGAGATTTCTATAGGTTGCAACAATCCTCCGGGCTTTTGATGCTCAATTTTTACTTGTTAGCAATTTGGACATTGAGCTACAAGTGCCTTTATATCTTTCTTCATTCTTCCCCGTACATTGCTTGAGGTCATGGTACATCTTCGTCGCTCCTAGGTGAACGGAATAACGGGAGTAATGAGCTTTCGGTCACGATGGCCTAATCCTTGACATCCCAGGACACCTGACTTCGATGCCCGAGAATCCCGTACGAAATCTCGAATGGTGACCTTTTCTTCGGGAGGTATCTGTAATAACTTAACAGGATCTTCAAATGGCGCTTTTCACTTCCCATATCTAAGGATGAATCGAGTTTGGGTTGTGAATATTAACCTGCCTTTGCCGGAATCAATTAACGAACTCCTAGGCTAGCTAATGGAGCTCTTGAAGCTAATTCTTTCTTCTCGGTTGAATGTCACATAAACGCCCCATGGATTTGCGGCTAAGAGTATCGGACCATGTTGCTTTTCCCGGATTATATAGTATACTCACATCATAATCTTTTAATAACTTTAACCATCGCATCTACCGAAGATTCAACTCTTTCTTCTTGACAATATATTGGAGACTCTTATGATCGGTATAGATATCAACATGGACTCCATATAAATAATGCCTCCACATCTTCAATGCATGGATCACCGCAGCGAATTCTAAATCATGAGTCGGGTAGTTTTTCTGTATTTTGTGCAATTGCCTTGAAGCATAAGCGATCGCCTTACCGTGCTTTGCGTCAACACTGCAGCCTAATCGACGGAGGCATCACACACTACTAAACAGCGCAAAAATCGATGGATAAAAAATCGACGCCTTTGCGTCGGTTTAAAAAAACCGACGGACAATCGACTTCTGCGTGGTTTTTTACATTCTATTTTAATTATTTTAATTAAAAGCGAACGAACGGCGTCGGTTTTTTTGGCAATTTTAAAAATACAATGACGGACATCCCCGCGCGGTTTTATTAAAAAAAATAATAATAATTAATATAAAGCGCGTCGTACGTACGTTTTATTTTTAAAAATATTTTAAATAATATGCAATTCAATTTGTTTTAAAAAAATAATAAATAATTTTTTTAAACGAACGGACGGGGTCGGTTTCTTTTTTTTTTTTTTTTTTTTTTAATTTTTGGGTCAGAAATGCGGTCAAACGTGCGGAAAAACCGATGGACGGGGTCGGTTTGTGTCGTCGATTTTCTTTAAAATGGAGGCGGACGGGTTTTAGACCCATTCTTCTTCTCAAATTAAAACCCCCATTCCCCCCCCCCAAACCCTAGGGAAATCGCCCCCTCATCAAGCCACCCATCCACCCATTTTGCCACCGCCAACGCGCGCTGTTCTTGTGACCATGACCTAGACCGTTTTGAAGTTAATTAGTTGGGGATTAGTTTCTCTTAAGTGGGGCTTTTAAAATTCTTTCAATTTTAGTTTTATTTGTAGATTTTAGGCCTAATGCTAATCTATTTTAGCTTTGTTAAACATCATTTGCAATGTTATTAATGTTGAATTTGTGAAAAAATGTAAACTTTATTTGACTAGTTTAGTTGTCATTTTTTTTTTTTTGGCTTGAGATTGTGTTATATTTCATGTTCTTTGTCAATGTGTTTGTGTTAGCTTAGTTAGCATTCTTTGTAATATTATTGATGTTGAATATGTGCAAAAATGTATGTTGATGTTGAATATGTGCAAAAATGTATACTTTTTTTTTTTTTTTTTTTTTTTTTTTTTAGCATCAAAAATGTACTTTAATTATTTGACTAGTTTTTTTTTTTTTTTTTTTTTTTTTTTTTTTTTTTGGGTTGGATTGTGCTTTTTGTTAGAATTTCATAAGTTATTAGAATTGTTATTGATCATTCCAAATTAGAATTAGTTGAGATTGTGCTTTTCAAAGTTAGAATTTTTAAGTTATAGTATTTCTATAACCTCAATACTAAAATGTAGATTTTATTTCTCTAGATTTACTTTCAATTTTTAGAATTGGTTGGAATTGTGCTTTTCAAAGTTAGAATTATTAAGTTATGTTAGAATTATTAAGTTATAATATTTCTATAACACCTCAAAACTAAAATGTAGACTTTATTTGACTAGATTTTACTTTTCAATTTTAGAATTAAAGTTAGAATCCATAAGTTATTAAAGTTAAATTTGTTATTGAGAATTCAAAGTTAGAATTGGTTGGGATTGTGCTTTTCAAAATTATATTAAAGTTAGAATTTATAAATTATTGAAGTTAGAATTGTTATTGAGAATTCAAAGTTAAGTGGTTGGGATTGTGTTTTCTTAAGTTATATTTTAAGTTAAATTCTTAAGTTATAATATATTTCTATAACCCAATAATTTGTGGGTATATTTTTGTAGATGGATCGTATGTGGATGTATAATATGAATAATAGTAATCGTGTGGGTGTACATGATGAATTTGTTAAAGGTTTTGATGGGTTTATCACCCATTACAATGAAACCCTTTCCTTTTTCAAAATGAAGGTAATTGGAATTGATGTCCTTGTTCTCATTGCCGGTGTATGAAGTATTTGAAATGGGAAGTGGTTAAGGTTCATTTATATAGTCGTGGGTTACTTCAAATATTATGTTTGGGCCGATACATGGAGGGCCCGGTAAATTCGATGGTATATTTTACAATATGGTTGTCGGTGAAAGTAGTGTGTGTCGCGGGAATATAGTCATGTCCGATATGATAGAGTTAATGATATGGTTAATGATGCTTTTGGCGTACGGTCGGGGTTTGAACTGAGAAAAATTTTGAGGAACCTCCTAATGAAGAAGCAATGCGCTTCTATCGAAATTAGAAGAGGCCCCTAAATCCCGTCCACTTTGGGTAGGGAGTCGGCATTCTAAGTTGTCTTGTTGCGGTTAGAATGATTAACATCAAATCAGTTGAATTTGTTGTTGAATTTGCTATGGGCTCAATTATTAAGCTTGTAGGGGAACTGGTTAAGTCGAGAATTGACATACCTAAGAGTTACTATGAAGCAAAGAGATTGGTTTCCAAATTAGGATTGTCGTATGATAGAATTCATTGTTGTCCAAGCAGGTTGTATGTTGTTCTATAAGCGAAGATCTTTGTGATTTAAATAAATGTAAAATATGTGGACATGCGCGTTATAAGCGGACACCTAGTGGAAGAACGGTTCCAATTAAGGCGATGCATTATTTACCTATTATACCTAGGTTAAAGGGTTGTTTGCATCTCATGAGATAGCACGGCGAAAATAGAAGGCCACCTGGTGTTATGTGTCATCAATTCTGATAATTTTTTAAATTTTTACCTACGATCAATATATCATTATTGAGTTATTAATTTTATGTGTCGATGTCTGTCGGTGGTAGTGATCAAAGGTAGAGGTAGAGGTAGAGGTAGAGGTAGAGGTAGAGGTAGAGAGAGTGGAGGTACTAGTAAGAGAAAAGATAAGAGGCCTATAGATCCTACGATAGTAGTCGGTCCGTTAAAATCCCAGCTCACGTATACGATGCTAAAGCCTTTTTTTTTTTTATCCTGACTCTTCTATATGCATACCCCGATGCGGTCGATGGGTCTTTCGGTAAGCACCGCCTCGGCCGACATCATTTACCTATCACCTTACATACCTATACCTATGTGTGCCACGCACGTATTAGATCTGCAACACGTGGCCACTTTGTCTCTTTCTCCTTCTCCGCTTCTCCAAATGGTACACACTCAGTGTATCTAATTTGCGCCTTAGAGATAGCGGCTGCGAGCACGAGTCCTTTTAATCCAACGATCTCGGACCCATCTTAGATCTCCTCCACCCTTTTTTTATCACCCGCTCGCACTCACCCTTTCTTTTGCTTTGCTGCAAGCTCATACGGTGTAGATATGTCATGGTTTGTCAGGAATGAGGCAACGATGAGTCAGTTTTTCATGTGATACTGAGAGTTAGGTAAGATTGTCTTTATTAAGTTTTCCTAAAGTTTTTTTTTCATCTTAATCTAATATGCATTAAATTTTTAGCTATGTAGGGTTCTATCTGGAATGCGACACTACCAAAAGTCTTATTGGATGTTGTTCGGAGGCTTTATGGCGATCATTTTTATACTTCATGAGTGAAATCCCATATGATACTACGTAGGGCTATGTTTTAGAGAGTTTAACGTATGCATCTTATTATACATTTCATAACTTGAATTTACTTTTATATAAATCATCTAACATTAGCTATTTGATTTGCGGATGTATTGTACATGGGATCAAATGAACAATGATACGGTTATTTTTCAAACTTTGAGAGGAAGGAGTGCAAGGTTGTACAGTGATTGGTTTCGAGGCTAGAAGGTATGTAGAGAATGCCCAATGGCTAAGCAATGGCAAGGGCGATTGAAACTTAAGGTATGATAGCGAACTACGAGAGTTTATGCCGCCAGTGTGTGCGGCAAAGGCGCAGTGCGTCAGTGGCTCTTTTGCACCTTTGCGGGTGCAAGAAGTCGGGGGGCACGTGGCTAGGACAATGGTAAGTAATTTTATACTTTTAAAGTTACCTACGGGTAATATATCATTATTGAGCTATTAATTTTTTATGTTTAACTTTTTTTGCGAAAGAAAAGCTGCGGGACGGATAACGACTCGGGATGAAGCTGTTCCTAGGGCCACGAAAAGAAGAAGCATGAGTCGGATGCGTGCGTATGGGTTCGAGAACGGGCTCGTAATTCTTGTGTAAGTGATAATTTTATTGTTTGGTGATATATGTAAGACTTTATTTGTGATATTTTAACATATACCTAAGTTTCATTTTTTTAATATACGGAACGCAGGTGGATGAGGTGGACCCGATCGGCCAACTCGGCTGAGCATCAAGCCGTCCTCCCGGGAATTAGAGATAGATTTTTGGTGTAGAGCGGTTGGGGGAGTACAAAAAGGGTAGGGCGTACGGTCTAGGCCAAGGAACAACTTAAGTCACCTTCGGTCGAGTTGCGAGGTGAAGGGTCTTCTCGACAACCGGGGAGTTGATGGTGTTCGGTCGCGGCCTTAGGCGCGACAAATTCTTGAACTTAATAGGGAGTGGGCGGGCCAAGGGCAAAAAGAGTTGAGGAAAGTAACACCGTGAGAGCCTTGAATCGCTATTAGCCTGATTAAAAAATACGTTGTGTATGAGCCCAGTGTGCCCACATCCCCCCCCTCGGAACCCGAGAAGATGACGATGACGGTGATTTCGTGCTTGGACACCGGTTGTTGATTGTAGTAAGTTTGGATTTAATAATGGACTTATGTTAAAACTAGTTAGTAATTTTTGGTTGGACATTTAAATATTTACGAACTTTGAAGGTCTATTAAGATCGTATTTAGATGTGTTTTAGATAGTGTTTGATGTGTTTTATTATTACTTAGGGTGATTTGTCATTTATAGCTCTTTCCGGAATTGATTTGAACGTTTCAATGTAGTTTTTGAAAATGACTATTAAATGTGGTTTTACGTACGGGTCTGTGGTTACGAGAAAATGCATGATTTGCATGGGAAATTTTCAGGAAAAATAGGCGGAAAACACGACGCGATCATGGTTTCGGAAATTAATTTTATAGAGCACAGAAAACGACGGACGGCAAACTCGATCCGTCGGTTTAAATTATTATTAAATTTTATGAAAAATCGACGTATTGTGTGGGACTTTTATTTAAAATAAAAAAAAATTTAAATAAACGACGCGGTGCGTCGTTTTTTTCATAAAATATATATTATTTTTGTCTGATAAAAAAAATCGAAATTAAAAAACCAACCACATTGCGTCGATTTTTTTAATTTTTATTTATTTTTTAAAAATTATTGAAAAAACCCGACGGGCCATGGCAAGCCGTTGTCCGTCGGGGAAAACCGACGTGGTCCATCGGTTTTCAAAAAGCGAAGGCTATGAAAACCGACGGACGTAAAAGGTCGGTTTCACGTCAATTCATTAAAAAACGGCTGAGTCCGTCGGTTTGAGCGTGATTTTCACATTTTTTAAATAATTGACGATGAACAACATACTTTCTTAAATTCATACGGAAGTGTCAAAAGCGGGGCGAAGTCAATCTATTCTTGACTCTTGAAACTACGCTCACAAGCGTCGGTCCATTAGAATTTTGCCGATTTACGAGTCAACCGACAATGGTGCGAAGTAGAAAAAAATCCTTCTACAAATCTTCTCTAATAACTGTAATCCCCGAAAGCTATGGACCTCCATGGGTGTTGAGGTCTTGGCCAAAGTCTACGACCCTCAATCTTCTAAGTGACATCTACTGAATGCCATCGAGCCGAGATAATATGGCCCGGAAAAGTTCTACGAGAATTCAACCAAAACTCACATTTGAAAACTTGGCATATAATTCTAGAGTCCGAAAAATTCCAAAACGATGCGTAGATGATCTGCATGCTGCACTTACTCCCGTTGAGAATATACCCAGGCCATCATCGATGAACACGATCGCAAATAAATGCAAGGAAGAAACGAACACATTATTCATCGGGTTCATGAATATCGCCGGGCGTTCGTCAATCCGACGACATAACTTGAAATTGATCAATGACATATACAATTCTGAAAGCGAGTCTTCGAAATGTCTTTTTCTCTAACTCTCACTTGATGATATCCCGACCTCAAATCAATCTTTGAAAACTGCTTAGCACCCTGCAGTTGATCAAATAAATCATCGATTCTCGGAAGTGGATGTTTAATCTTGATTGTCACCTTGTTCAACTGCCTATAGTTAATGCACATTCTCAAGGAATCATCTTTCTTTCTTACAAACAACACAGGTGCTCCCTACGACGATGGACTAGGCCTAATAAAGCCTTTTTCAAGTAGATCTTTTAGTTGTGCCTTTAGCTCCTTCAATTCTGCAGGAGCCATTCTATAAGGAGGAATAGATATGGGTTTGGTATCGTGACACATCGATAAACAAAATCAATCCCATTTTGGTGGTAGACCTGGAAACTCATCTGGAAATACATCTGGAAATTCGTTCGCTACCGGAATCGATTGAAGAGTTGGCGATTTTACTTCAGTGTCATGAACCCAGACTAAATGATAGATACCGAAAAGCCCTTAGCAATCATCTTCCTTGCTGAGATAGAAATAAACCTACCTCTCTGGGACGCATGCATTACCTTTCCATTCGCTGTAAGGTTCTCACAGGAATTGGAATCGAACCATTTTGTTCTACGATCAACATTGGCATAACGAAGTCTGACAGATATTTATAACATCAAAGTCTAGCATCTTGACTCGATCAAATCAGCCATATTATGACGATCTGACTACAACTATCTGGGATTTCTATATACTTGTCGGCTAATGCTGGGATCACCGACGGGAGTGAACACTTCCAAAAGGTTTGATTAGCTCGGTTCACCCAATACGATCAACGATATAAGGAGTAATATAAGGCAAAGTAGAACTTGGGATCAATCAATGCATACTTGTTATAAGAGAATATTGATGATATACTTGTGACCACATCATGGGAGGACTCGAATCCTGTCGCCGGCAATGCATACGTACGGGGTGAGGCCCGCAGGCTGGATGCTCCCCCTGCGCCGCCAGCGACGTGCTTTGTGAGCCTTGTCCCAAGGGTGTACGGACGATGAGAAACGAAGTCGCAGATCACCGCGGGGCGGGCCCTTTTCTATCACTCATCGAGGGGCGATCACGCATCATATTGTGCCCAATGGCTTCTTGGAGCATAACAAGAATGCGAGCCTCGACGTGTGACCGAATGTAATCTACCATATTGGTACACCGCTCGTGGTAACGGTCTCTTCTGCTTGGAATCACCTCCGAGCGAGAACTCGAAACTCGACTCGGCTGGACCCGAGAATAAATGGGCGATCAAATCTCTCTTGCCCGCAAATTGAGGAGGTGCACTAGCGCAAGGCGCACCGAATATCTAGAATATAACTATCTTTGAGCCCCTACTGTCTCGCTTCTTCTTTTAGCGGTCATGCCTAACACTGTGCCTACTGTCGATATCAAGCATCACCTCGGTGTGGGTACAACTGCTTTGCTCTTCGATTTTGAGGGTGGGCTTTGAGTATGGGAGATTTCCATCCCCTCCTATAGTGGAGAAGGTGTTGTCAAACAATATTTGATCAAATGTGACCATAAGCCACTTTCACAAATCGATGTGCCAGGTCTCCCATGTCGGCCGCCGTAGGCCGGAGCATACGGGTAATGAATTGAAAGCAGAAGACTATCTTACGAGCACTCATATTCTCTTACTTTTAGATTTAGAAACCTGTTAGCTCGAGCTGCGTGGAGACTTCGGGTGGCAAATAATGGCGGATAAAGGCATCCACGAATTCTTGCCATATCGGGGGAGGTGCATTTTCCCCTTTCGAAAGCATCCAATTCTTATACCACAGAACTGTTACATCCCGCAACCTATAGGATGCCAACTCCTTGACTACGATGTCGAGAAGCATTTATTATTCTTGACGTCTTAAACATCTCATCTATTAAACCACTGGGGTCCTCGTAAACTTTGACCGGGGTACGGTGAGTTCGAACTCGCCCAAAATCACGGGCTGCGGCACTGGCCCGGCTGCAATGCCGGGATCACGCACTGCACGCTGAGTGCGGACGGTTGCCTGGCGAGTCGACAGCGGGACGGCGTCTCCCACTGGGTCCGGCTGCGGAGCAACGGGGGGAGGGGCCGAAGCCACTTCGTGCTGCTTGCCAGCTGCTGGAGAATAGAGGTAGCGTGCGAGGTGACGCCTACGGGCCTCGCTATGTGTCCTAGCTCAGGCGGGGTTCTCGGTACCGGTACCTTCTCCCGGCGGTGTGATGTTGTGCGCTTTCTTCTTCTTTCTCGGAGGAGCATCGCTGAAATTAAGCGAAAAGATTAGATAGTTACATTCTTGACTTGACTACATCGCATGATCTAAGATGAGAAAGAAGGTCGATAGTTCCTAAATGCCTATGACCTCTTGTTTATAAGTGTGGCGTGCTTCACACCCATAAACAAGACTACGGACACGGCTCATAGATACGTTCTGGGACGAGCGCTCCCGATACCACATTTGTCACGACCCGACTAGAGGGCAGCAGCGGGTGCCGGCGGACTGCGAGCCTTTGCCCTGTCATGCTAGCTATCATGCTCAACCTAAACAGAGACATAATTCTTAAAGTAAACTCCCATAAACGATCATGAATAAATATCTCTCGAAATATGCGTATATACATAAGCCCCAGAAATTTTTAAAATAATATATAAGATATACACTAAGGAGATCGTAAAACATCTACTACCCACGCATATGTATCTACGAGCCTCTGGCGTAATCGTTTGAAATCATAAGGACGGGACGAGGACCCCGCCATGCCCCAATATGTACACAAAAGAATATACCAAGTGGCAACTCCCGAAGTATTGGAGTGCTCCTGTGTCTCCTCTTGAAAGCTCCTAGGAAGATTCGTCTCCCCTTGCCCTGCATGGGCATGAACATAGCGTCCAAAAGGATGTCAATGTACTGAGTATGTAAGACATATACGATAACATAAGGTAAAGAGATAACCTATCTTTGTTCGGCCATTTGCAAGGCGAGTCATACGTCTTAAATCATATAACAAACAACATTATAGCATGTATACATATATAAGCTGCGACCGTATAGGTACGGTTTTGATGTCATCATTAGCACTGCGTCCGGGGTAAACATCTCAAGCCGCCACTAGTGGTGTCTGCCCATACCATATAGACATGGTGTAATCATCATTATAGGCGCCCACTATGCTGTCGTAGTGGTATTTGCGCGACCATATAGGCGCGGTGTAATCATACGTATACATAACATAATGCATGCATGAGAGCTCAAGAAAAGCTATAACTGCATCGGAGTGACGTAAGGTCGGTAAGCTCAGGTTATATTATGGAATAGTCATGATCGTCATGTCTGGCACGCAAGAAGGAGCTAGTGATATGAGGTGAGACTAACAACAATGGACAATCATCAAGGAGAAACATAGAATAAGATCATAAACCTTATAAAAGCATCAACTCATAAACTTTGGAATCTTTAGAGTTAGAATCATCAACCTTATCATTATCGTAAAACACATCTCATCCCATTGCTCTGTAAGGAACTCTTAACAATCTTGAGCTTTCGACTCTTGGAATGTAAGATGGTCATGAAAATATAGAGAAGACAAGAATATAAGAATCATGCCTTTTTGAAAGAATGGGGTTAGCCTCACATACCTTTAAACCTCTTTAACTTTATTGACTAAACGCTTCCCCTCCAAGCTCACGATTCTACATTCAAGAGAATTCGTACTAAAATTAGATAATTGGAAGTATACTTAGGCCTCAACTAAAACGACTAAGTGCTAACGAAAATTGAGCGTGTCTCCTTTGTTCAACAACTTCCTCCATATGATAAACAACTCCCAAATATCGATAGCAACGCCGTAGCAATATCATCAATAACTTCTTCAAGTTAAACATTGTTCAATTCTCGAAACTCATTTTCAAAGTCGTCCATAACAATAACTACAACACAACACCATATTTATTCACATATATGCTTCCTCAACATACTTAGTATCATTCACCACAAAATTATACTCATAGCACTCTAAGATTAAGCTGACTCGAAGTGAACTCACTATTCAAAATATCATTATTTCCACATTTGAGATTCATATTCTACTTTCTTCTCTAATCCAAGTTATTCAACCACTCAAATACTCTTAATAACATGAAATAGGTATAAAACTCACCTTTGATCATATAAGAATGAATTTTAGATGAAGATAATTCACTTGAAAAAAACCTCGCTTAAATACCAAAGGAATTCTTGACTTATCCAACCATAGTGAGCTTCTTTACATTAGATTCTCTTGATTCTTGATGTTTAATCTTTGATTTCTCTTGGATTTGTGTTGATATGGTGAGTTAATGGAAGCTGAGAGAGGCTTTATGGCTTTATTTTAGGTTAAAAATGAGGCCTAAATCGTGGGAAGCCTCTATTTATAGGCTTAGGAAAAATTTCCACCGACTTCAATTTTTCTGAAAATTTCGGGGAAAGTACAGGCCTTTATGTTCATCCCGTACTTTGAAGTACGGGTTACTGTTCATATGAGGTAAGAAATTCCAACTTTCTTGAATTTTTGGCAATGTGCGCCTAGAAAATGCGGGACGCACTTTATTGTACGGGACATATTTTACTCTGTACTTCACAGAAATGCGATCTGTCAGTTGCATTGGAAAGAAGACTTCTTTGAACTTTAATTTACATCGGTTATGAATTCCGTATCTCCTTATGTTCTATGAAATATGCCCTTCTCAAGTTGGACCAATATTTCTGTCCAAAATTCTGCCAAGTTTTTCCAAATTTTCAACGAACCTAATTTCTTCGATTCGCTTGATTCCAGAACCTTTAAATACTTGTCTAACACTTATTAAAAGTCTTCATTAACCTTTTAGGGGTATCATAGCCTCTCTATATTCACGTTAGTTTGCTTATGACGACGCGAAAATTCACGATACGTGAAATCTATTAGGCATTAGTTGTTTTAAGTGTAGACCTGAAGGACTTCCCTGGATATGTGAGATTGTATGCACCTATCTCATGGTTAAGAGGGTTTAAGTTCATATAATGAGCTACGGAAGGATTGGAGGGCAAGTGGATCAAGGAAATTAAGTTTGTTGGGTTTTATGGTAAAATATGAGGGGCAATTTTGGTCCAACTTTGAGAGAGAATATCTTTTAGTATATGAGGAGTTTTGAAGCAAAGAAAAAGCCTAAATTGAAGTTCATGAAGTCTAGTTTCCAATGCAATAAACCGCTCATCGATACGACATCGGAGTAGAGAATTATGGACATTACAAGTTAGGCGGGCGAACGGAGGCGCATGTGAACGCGCGGTGTCGCGCGCTACGATGCTTACGATGCCACCGACTTCAACCCACTATATAAGAGTTAAAACGCCCATTTTTCTCATAATAATTTCCCAAAACACTCGGCAACATAAGGGAGCATACATATAACATAAAAGTGAGGATTTTGAGTAATTTCAAGTGACGAAGTATTAATTGAGGTTCGGGTAACATGTAGTCGCGATTATAGTTTTGTCTTGCATTGGAATTGGCTTGAATTCAAAGTAAATATTGAAGATATTGCTGCTCTAGCAAGAATAAGGTATGAATCTCTCCTTATTAATATTAATTTCAGTTTATTTACGGAGATAAAGTTATTAAATAGTCGTATAACAAGTTGGTTAGTTGAGAAACTTGGAAAACATCGTGTGGGATGTTTTATGGAGCTTATTGGTGCTGATAATGTTGTTGTGATGTTGGTATTGTTGTTGTTGTTGGTTATTGGATTGTGATTTCGGGCTAGGCATATAAACAGGGGAGATCTTTGCCCGAATTTTGACAGATTCTAAATGGATTTAATTTGAAGGCTTAAGATTAGCATGTGACAATGAGCCTAACACTAGTATGAATAGTTTACATGTAGATTTACGAGCTTGGAAGGATAAACGTTGAGTAGTTAAGGAGACCAAAAGGTATGTTAAGGCTATTCCTCTTTCTTTTAAAGGCATGATTCTTTTCCTATGTACGCATACAGGATTTCCATAATACCTTATTTCTGAAAATACTAGCAGTTCATGATTGTCAAAATCCTTATGATGCTAAAGACGAATGTTTTCTATAAGGACCATGATGAGGATTATGATGATCCCATTTTTGAAGATTCCAAAGTTATGGTTTTAATGTTATTATGAGATTACTGAGCTGGTTTCAAGATTTTTGATTATATTTGTTGAGGTTGATCTCATCTTATGATTTTGTTCAAAAGGCATGATTCCTATGTTATGATTCCATATATGTTTCCATAACATTCTTACTTCCAGAAGTTAGAAGTTCATGATTCTTAAAAGCTTCTTATGATACTAAAGATGAGATGTTTTCTATGATGAACATGATGATGATGATCTTAATTCTAGAAATTCCAAAGCTTATGATTTTAATGCTATTATGAGATTATTGAGCTTATTTCATGATTTTCTCGATTTTATTCATTATTGTTGATCTCACCTTATAATAATTGTTCCTTTAAGGTGAGATATAGCGATGATGATTACATACATACATATATATATATGTATTTTCTTACACCGAGCCTCACTATAGTCGGTCGGGTACGACACCTATTGTGCAACCTTTGATCGATTGATATTACACACCGAGTCCGAAAGGCCGGCTCGCTACACACCGAGCCCCGAAAGGGCACAGGTACGCTATACACACCGAGTCCCGAAAGGGCCGGTACGTTACACACGAGTTACGAAAGAGCCGGGTATGTTATGATGATGATATCATATATATATATATATATATAGAAGTTTATGATTCTTAAAAGCTTCTTATGATACTAAAGATGAGATGTTTTCTATGATGAACATGATGATGATGATCTTAATTCTAGAAATTCCAAAGCTTATGATTTTAATGCTATTATGAGATTATTGAGCTTATTTCATGATTTTCTCGATTTTATTAATTGTTGTTGATCTCACCTTATAATAATTGTTCCTTCAAGGTGAGGTATAGCGATGATGATTGCTCTATAATATAAATCGGAGGTTCCGACCTTACGTCACTCCGATAGAGTCGTAGCTTTTGTTTGGGCTCTCGTATGCATGCTTTATATATATATATATATATATATATATATATATATATATGTATGTATTTTCTTACACCGAGCCGAACTATAGTCGGTCGGGTACGACACCTATTGTGCAACCACCGATCGTTGGTATTACACACCGAGTCCGAAAGAGTGGATGTCGCTACACACCCTTCCCCCGAAAGGGCGGGTACGCTACACACCGAGTCCCGAAAGGGCCGGGCACGTTACACACCGAGTTCTAAAAAGGCCGGGTATGTTATGATGATGATATCATATATATATATATATATGTATGAATTTTTTTTTAAAGGCTAAGTATGCATGACACTGCCTTATGAGGCATCCAGATGTACAGGTTATCTCTCTTATTCCATGTTACCTTTCATATCTATATTATGTTGTTATTCATGCCTTACATACTCGGTACATTATTCGTGCGATGTCCCTTCTTGTGGACGGCTAGCTCATGCCCGCGGTAAGGCGGAACGGATTAGACCCGTAGGTGTCTATCAGCGGATTCTCAAGGGCACTCCACTTACTTCGGAGTTGCAGTCTATTTGGTATTGGTCTTTATGATCATTTGTATTCTATGTAGAGGCTCGTAGACGTGTGTGTACAGTTAGACATTTTATAGCTCCACCGAAGTCTATTATTGTATAATATATTGGTAGCCTTGTCGATTTTGGTGATGATGAGCATAATTGTTGATGATTATATAGAGATGCACCATTATGTTATGGTATGTGTCCTTACAGGTTATGACAACCATGAGCTACCATTGGGGTCCAGAAATGATTATGAGATGTATGCTTAGGTACTCAGTAGGTTAGCTCCGGGTGCCGTCATGGCCCTCTGGTTGGGTCGTGACATTCTTTTTGTTATTCTTCTTTTTTAGTGTTGGAGGAATGTGAAA
Source organism: Lycium ferocissimum (assembly GCF_029784015.1). Classification (NCBI taxonomy): domain Eukaryota; kingdom Viridiplantae; phylum Streptophyta; class Magnoliopsida; order Solanales; family Solanaceae; genus Lycium; species Lycium ferocissimum. The sequence goes on along the minus strand of NC_081344.1, from coordinate 13,488,820 downwards.
AAGAATACGTTCAAACATGAAAATTAAGCACTTGGGCTTGGATGAACATAAACGTCCCCCCTAAATTTAATTTAATTTTGATTAGCTCTATGCCTTTTGGATGTTTAAAGTGAGTGTTATTAAGATCTTCTTGTCTTGGGCCTTTTAGCATTACATCAAACCTAAGTATGCCTTTGTGAAAGCTGTGAAAAATGAAGTTCCGTCTAAAGCTTTTTTAGGACATAGGTTGCAGAATGATAAGTAACTTAATCACTATGCTTCATTCAGGGCTGGTGATGCAAAAGAAGTATTTTCTTGAGCCTACTCTAAGCCATTTCTTACTTAGAATTTAAACTGTCCACTGACAAGAAGTAGAAATTAATGCCTGTTTTGAATTGGGAACAATTACAAAACCTCAACCTTGTGTAGAACCACGAATGAGCTTGGATAATGCTAGCTAACTACCATTAGCGGGTGTACAAAGAAAACTCACAAAATGCACCAAACTGACACTCCAACACTATTAAAAAACTATCAAAAACCGACGGCCCTCTTTGATTTTTTTCATTGAAACCGACCCAACATGGTCCATCGGGTTTCATAGCGTCGCTTTACGTGAAATCGACGAAATTTGTGTCGGTTTTTTTGCAATGGGCTAACGTCGCTACGCGATGGGTCGATTTTTTATCCAATAATGAAAAAAAATTAAAAATCGACGGACTGCGTTAGTTTTTTATTAAATTTATATTTTTTTAAAATAAAAAAACCGACATAGTCCGTCGATTTTCTGGGAAAATTCCTGCATGCAATTGCTGCATTTTCTGCAGCCACACCTACACAAAACCAACACAAAAACCTGCTCAAAACCAGCACTAAAATGCTCCAACTCAATTCTAAAAGAGCTACAACACATAAAATCACCCGAAGTAACAATCAAACACATCAAACACTATCTAAATACATCAAATACGATCTAAATTTTCACGCCCTGAACCATAGCCTAGGTATAACACGACACTCGGTGCCTAACTGCATGTGACCGCGCGAACCCATAGGCTGGCTGAATCAACATGTGATATCAAAACAAGCAATAATAAGGAAATAAGACTAACATGATGATCTACTAAAAAGTCGTGAAAATATATTAAATGTGGAAATCTTTGGTTTAAGTCTGAAACATTTGAATAAATAGCCAATAAGGCTAATACATAAAAGACTACTAATATCTGACTGACTGAACTATATCTATGAAGCCTCTACGAATACTGAAAAACTAACTATCTAAAACTGGAAAGACTAAAAGCAGGATAACGCCCCGGAGGAACTGGGGCTCACCAAACAGCTGATACGAGTAGTCCTAGCTAGAGGGATCGTCAACCTGCGATGCAGGCCCCTAAGCAAATAAAAGAGACACCAATACATTTGAATTGTACTGGTATGTAAAGCAACTGAAAGAAGAAATATAAGTATTGACACTGAACTAAACAGGAAGGCAAGGATCTGAAGTACTCCCTGTTCTGAATGAAGAATCACCTGTATGACTGTAAATATAAACGATGGCCTAGGCCCCAAATAATGTGCACAAAAGCGTGGCCTCGGTGCCTAAGCAATACATATGCATAAGCGTGGCCTAGGCCCAAAAATACGGATACGGTGTATTCAACATTAAACAATTTACCGGATCGAGACCGACTATACCGATAGTATGATAATTGTTTCGATTATGGAACTTAAGCAAATAAGCGATTATATCGATTGAGACTCATGTGATGTCAATACACAAGTCTATAATGATTACGTCGAATTCATGATATTCAAAGTGATCACCATGAACGAATTATGAAACTATAACCCTAGAAGGTAGTAGTTCTACAACTATTCAAGAAATTAGGGCTAAACTGAATTCTAAGAATTACTGATAAGCATATAGAATGAGGTGTAGGAAGAATCATAAACGTTCCCTAACGTATATAGTTAGTATCACAGACCATCACTGCTTCACAATCCACAATAAAAGTCTGAATCTTTGAGAAGAATCCTAAAAACTTGTGTCTCAAAACTTGAATATGGGTTTTCTTGAAAATCCTAGGTTAAGAACAATGATTCTCTAATTAGGTTAGATGAACACATGATTTAATTCACTTAGAATAGGTTAGGATAGCTTACCTTAGTGTTCTTGATGGTGAAGGAGGAGAGCAGGTCGTTCTAGGGTTTAGGGACTTGTAAAAATACAAATTAGAAATGAAACTAGGTATTTATATGTTCTGGTAAGGATTGAGTTTTACGGACTGAATTACGGTTCCTAATTTGTGGACAGTAATTTTTGATGTCTCAAAACAGAATGCCCAACTAAACACCTCTTCAATGTCCAAAACCAGTGACCAAATCAATAATTACGGACTGAGTTACAGTCCATATCTCAAGTTACGGCCCGTAATTCTGGGCGTAAAACTCCATCTGCTGAACTGTAGCAAAATTCCAACTCCAACATTCTCGATCTGATTTTCTGAGTTAAATCATGGTCAAATCTTAAGTTAAAGGTCTGAGGTGTTACATAAATAGACCTTCAAAGTTCAAAATATTCAAATGTCCAACCAAAAGTACCATTAACTAGTTCTACATAGTTTTAACATAAGTCCATAAAGAATAAAACATAAATTCATTATGAAATCCAAACTACTACGACTCTTCATCCGGTGTCCGGGCTACGAAATCACCGTCATCATCATCATCATCATCATTATCTTCTGGGTGAGAAGGGAGAGGGGGGGGGGGGGTGGAAGGGGGCACATCAAATGGTCCACATTCAATATGGCTTTTAACTTGTGCCTTGAGCGATTCAAGGTTCACTTTCATCAATTGAATTTCCTCAACTCTTTTTGCATCGGTCTCAGCTAATTTCCGATTAAGTTCTTCGATTTGCTGCGCCATAGTTGCTACCTGAACAAATTGATCATGTACACCCACACGATCACTATTATTCATATTATACATCCACATACGATCCATCTACAAAAATATACCCACAAATATTGAGATTATAGAAATATATTATAACTTAAGAATTCTAACTTAAAATATAACTTAAGAAAGCACAATCCCAACCAATTCTAACTTTGAATTCGCAATAACAATTCTAACTTCAACAACTTATGGATTCTTACTTTAATATAACTTTGAAAAGAACAACCCCAACCAATTCTAACTTTGAATTCTCAATAACAATTCTAACTTTAATTCTAAAAACTAAAAATAAATCTAGTCAAATAAAGTCTACATTTTAGTTTTGAGGTTATAGAAATATTATAACTTAATAATTCTAACTTTGAAAAGCACAATCACAACCATTTATAACTTTGAATTCTCAATAACAATTTTAATTTTAATAACTTATGGATTCTAACTTTAATATAACTTGGAAAAGCACAATCCCAACCAATTCTAACTAAGCTAACACAAAGACATTGACAATGAACATAAAAATAGCACAATCTCAAGCATATATATATATATATATATATATATATATATATATATATATATATATATATATATATATATATATATATATATATATATATATATATATATATATAAAAGTAAACTAGTCAAATAAAGTTTACATTTTTTCACAAATTCAACATCAATAATTTAAGAAAGCACAATCCCAACCAATTCTAACTTTAATAACTTATGGATTCTAACTTTAATATAACTTTGAAAAGCACAATCCCAACCAATTCTAACTTTGAATTCTCAATAACAATTCTAACTTTTATATCTTATGAATTCTAACTTTAATATAACTTTAAAAAGCACAATCCCAACCAATTCTAACTTTGAATTCTCAATAACAATTCTAACTCTATAACTTATAGATTCTAACTTTAATTCTAAAAATTGAAAAGTAAATCTAGTCAAATAAAGTCTACATTTTAGTTTTGAGGTTATAGAAATATTATAAATTAACCATTCTAACTTTGAAAAACACAATCCCAATCAATTCTAAACTTTGAAAAGCACAATCCCAACCAATTCTAACTTTGAATTCTCAGTAACAATTCTAACTTTAGTAACTTATGGATTCTAACTTTAATATAACTTTGAAAAGGACAATCCAACCAATTCTAACTTTGAATTCTCAATAACAATTCTAACTTTAATAAATTATGGATTCTAAATTTAATATAACTTTGAAAAGCACAATCCCAACCAATTCTAAAAACTAAAAAGTAAATCTAGTCAAATAAAGTCTATATTTTAGTTTTGAGGTTATAGAAATACTATAAGTTAACAATTCTAACTTTGAAAAGCACAAGCTCAACCAATTATAATTTGAATGCTCAATAACAATTCTACTAACTTATGGATTCTAACAAATATCACAATCCCAATCAATTCTACAAATCAAAAAATAAAACTAGTCAAATAAAGTATACATTTTTTCACAAATTCAACATCAATAATATTACAAACAATGATAACTAAGCTAACACAAATACATTGACAGTGAACATAAAATATAGCACAATCTCAAGCAATAAATAAATAAATAATAATAATAAATAAATTATAAGTAAACTAGTCAAATAAAGTTTACCTTTTTTCACAAATTCAACATCAATAACATTAAAAATGATGTTTAAAAAAGCTAAATAGACTAACATTAGACCTAAAATTTAAAGAATTTTAAAAGCCCTAATTTAAAAGAAACTAACCTCAATTTAGAAGTTAAAAACGATGGGATAAAGCGGGGGTGGTCGGCCCGGCGGCTAGCGAGCTGTGGTGCAATGAGGTGCGGGTGGGGAACAGGGTCACAGCCTTAGGTTTTTTGTTTAAGAGGGAAGTGTTTTTTTTTTAACTGTTGACCCAACTTTGACAAAAAAAAAAAAATTAGAAAACCGATGTAGTCCGTCGGTTTATTTTTAAAAAATTCTTTTATTAATATTTTTAAAAACAAAATGAATTATAAATTATTTAATGTATTTTTAAAATTAACACCGACGTTGTTTGTCGATTTTTAATTATTTAATTTTTTTTAATAAACTGACATCCCACATCGATTTTTATAAAAAAAAAATTGGCAGAAATATAAGTTCAAAATTCCACAAAAAAAAAAGAAAACCGACGTTGTCCGTCGGTTTTTTAATAAAAAAATATTAGAAATTCACAAAACCGATGCTATTCGTCGGTTTTTTGTCCATCAAGTTTTGGCAGTTTTTAGTAGTGCAAATCAAACCGAGAAAAAAATCCGACTAGTATTTGGTTTTTTACTTGGTTTGGTATTGGAAAAAAAAACGAGCATAATTAGTTTGATTTTAACTAAAAAAAAGTCAAACCGAACCTAACTAGCCCGACATTACATGTATACAAATTTATAAAATGTTTTATGCATAAAAGGTTTACTTATAATGTAATTTATAAATATTTCTTAAGTTTTTTCATAGTTTTTCTCTTTTAACATTTTATTTCAAGCTTGGACTTAGAATTTTGAATGTTCCAATAAGTTTTATAGTCGCCCATAAATGTTAATAACTCAAATAAAGTCCAAACCAAAACCAAATCAATACTAATGGTTTAACAAAAGTAATTCAGTCCTAGCTCTAGGAATGACAATAATGTTGGATATCTGTTCTTTAGTTTGCATTGTTACTTCAGACAATAAAAATACATAACTTAATTTTTTTGTGTCATCTAATTCGTACTTATTAGCCGTACTTATTTTAGCATGACTTAATATTTTTAGATGATGATCATTTTCATTAGCCTTAATAATTGGCAATATTTATTTTATGCTATTCTATTTATCATTTTTGTTGAATATTTTATTACAATGTCATCCCTCATTTCACATTTTGTTATTTTCTTAAGAAACACTGTAATTTTATAGTTGTATCTTACTAGGACTAAAAAAAATATTGAAGTAAAAGTTATATTTTGTATGAAGATTTTTCTGGAAAAAAAAAAAAACCGAAAAAACTTGAAGTAAAAAAACCCGACTTTAATGATTTGGTTTGATTTATCGATTTAAAAACCTGACATAATTGATTTGATTTGGTATTTAAAAAACTCGAACTAACCCGGTCCATACACCACCCTAACTATCAGTCCTTGTTTACAACAATTAAAAGCCTTCGCTCATCGTTAGTTGTGTTCAATTTTAGTTAGATTATGATTTTGAGCTAATAAAACATTATTCTTTACACCTTTTAATTGGGCTACAATGGTGAAAATGTCTTATAAATGTCTCAAGGCATTTGTCAGCTGATCGGCTCTTATGATAGTTTACTAATTACTTCATTAGTTAATTTAAAAAAGAATGATATCTTTCTAAATTAAGTTATAATAATTTAATTTTTAAATACTTATTTTACCTTTAACGAGATGAATTATGACCACACAAATATCTATAACTTAATTTAGTTCACAAATTTCATAAATCTTTTTTTCTTTCTTAAACTTTTGTGTCCAGTTAAACACCGTCACATAATATTTGGACAGAGGAAGTAATAGGTTGTGAAATATTTAAATGGTTAACTTATATGACTTTGAAACAGTACACCTATATATTAAAGTGGCAAGAAGCCAAGAAGTCCTTAAACTGCCATTATATCTCCGAACATCTATGAGGTGGTAAGAACTTGTACCTAGTGACTTAACATAATATATTGATTAAACGCAACTCGTTGTCAGTCTAAAGTTTAACATCCTTGCAAGTATGCGGCTCAATTAACACATTCACTTGACAAATATTGGATTGTCACATCTTTTATGTTTGGATTGTTGTTACGTATAGTTTCATAATGTATCGTATTGCGTTGTATTATATTGTACTGTATTGTTTTGATCAATACAGTGTTTGGATAAATTGTATTGTTTCCCATCGTTACATAATTGTTAGTCATCAACAATTTGAAGGATATACCGACAAGAAAAGTAGGGTGAAAAGTAGAGCACCATAAAAAGGTATAATAAGGGGTAAAATATGATTAGATAATAAGTAAAGACGAAATGAGAAAAAATAAATAAGATAACGACGCAATAACACCAAATCGGTCGTTACATAAAATGAGACTTTCATCGTTACGTAACAATGGATTTAACAACATGATACCATAAAATTAAAGTAACAATCAAAACAAACATTATATTTAAACTAACAACACAGTACAATACAACACGTAACAACCATCCAAACAAGACCCAAATAAACTAAGTATCATCAATCGGAAACAACCACTCTGCCTTTACAAGTGGGGTAAGACTGTGAACACATTACCCTCCCCAATCCTCATTTGTGGGATTACACCGGATATATTATTGTTGTTGTTAAACTAAGCATCATCAATCAAAGTCATAAAGTACCTAAAACCAAACTTCCAACTCTTTTTGAACCACCATAAATCTAGATGTACATAACCTACTGTACCTTTAGTCTTGTGCAGAATACTTTTGTTGTACTTTATCATCCTAATTACTACTGTTTTCCAAGCACACAATATTTACAAAAATCTCGTCTCTGGTTTATGTTTATTTAATCTTGCTCATTTGACCCAGTCTTTTCCAGTTCAAATGGTTAGCTGTATTGAATGACTACGGCTAAAAAGAGCAGCTAACTTAAGATGGTGCTTGGTATGTAAGTGGTGTTGGAATTAAACCTTTGGGCCCTTTTTCTTCTTACTTATTAGGAAAACTCTTCTTTTCTTCTTACATTGAATCGTCCTTTTATTGGACTTGTAAAAAATTATTAAAAGGGAGTGACCTCGCAAACATAAAAAATGGCCTTGAATGCAAAACTGATCGATTTGCCCCTGTCACGACCCAAGCTAGATGGGCCATGACGGGCACCTGGGCCCTACCAGTGAGCACCACTAAACATACATACATCTCATAGTCATATCTAAGTGGGCCATAATATTAACTCATAGATATCATAAGTTGTAAGGGACACAAGCCCAAAGATAATATACATCGTCAAGCTGAAACCAAGTATACAAGCTGGACCAGATAGTCACATACATCTAATTGTTCATACTGTCTACAAGCCTCTATTGGAGTACATGACATAACGTGGCCGGAACAGGGCCCCGCCATACCCATGCAAATGCATATGCAACCATGCCGACTCGGGGCAACTCTGTGAGCATGAGTGGAGTGCCACGACACCGCCTCGCCGAGCCGGTATCCTACTGAGAGATCCATCAACCTATATCTCAAGCCCTGCGGGCATGAAACGCAGTGCCCCCAGCAAAGGGACATCAGTACGGACAATGTACTGAGAATGTAAAGCATGAAAAATATCATAATAGAGACATGAGAGTAACATGAAACATGAGAGAGAAAATAAATCTATACATGTCGAGTCAGTTTCTATGGACCAATGATACGCATAAATACCGTGCATCCGGGCGCCCGAGGGCTAATGTGTATGCGTAAATACTGTGCATGCATACATGAGGTCATACATATATATATGCATATATAACGCCTGTCAAGCCTCTGTGGGCATCCCATCGTATCGTGTCATATTGTATCGTATCGGCTTCTGTGGGCATCATAATCACCATAAGACACCGCTTACGGTGGTAAGGCGTATATATAACGCCTCGTCACCTTCATACCCTATATATATATATATATACACACGCGCTCGCATATAGCGCCTAAGGGGTCTCGGGTCTATATATGCATATGTATATATAAATGCAATGCAATGCATAAACATGATAGGAGTACAAGTGACTTTAAAGACCAACTGAATCTAAGCAGGACTTTCTGGAGATAACAATATGGAGCATGAATCAAATGGATCCTTCCTAACTCTAAGAGTAGAATCATTATGGATTAACCTTATGTATATGTTCGGTTCACAAGGATCATGCCAAAAGAAAAAAAAAAAAAGGGATAGCCTTACATACCTTGTCCTCTCCTTAACTACTTAACGCTTATCCTTCCGAACTTGCAAATCTACCTTCAAGATAATTCATACAATAATCGTGTGCCACATGAACACTTACACACTCAAACTTAGCTAGTTAATAAGTTAATAGAATTCAGACTGCATTTCCCCTACTCCGAACCAATTCCAAAACAACTCCCAAACATCAATAACAACATCAACAATAACGTAATCAAGATACTACATGACAAAAATATACAAATCCGTCCAAAACTTCCTCCGAAAATTAGTCCATAGGCCAACAACATCGACATATTAAACTATGACCTTTATGCCATGTTTTCCTTTACTTAAACCATTAAAATCCTCCAAAAACAACTTAATCTCAAACTCAAGATGAATAACATACCTTATCTTAAGAATTTAACTCCCAAAATTGTTT
>NC_081344.1:13459985-13479400 GCF_029784015.1 Lycium ferocissimum | reverse complement strand
CCATTCTTTCTCCCCCGCTGGCTATGATCAACTTACTTCGCACCGACTTGCTGAGTGACTCTAAGGTGGCCGAAGCCAAGCAAGCGATCCTCGGCCAAATCCCTCCCAATAAGACGATCAAAAATAAGTGTTCAAATAATTCATGTTCTTAACCCACAAAAACACGTGGCAGGAACACTTTGAATACCAACTTTCACCAATCTATCTTTTGCTAGCCTACAAATGACAAAGAGCCATAGAATAAATTTATACCTAGGGTGTAGATGTGGCTGAAGCACCATACTCCTCCAGGGAACTCTTGGAAACTGAGGGACAAGCATATGATACGACCTCCGAATCTTTGAACTTCTGTTTGGCATGTTGAAAATGTTGCAGTTTTTGCTCCAAGTCCCCTTGAAGATTCTGAATCCCATGTATGATATCTCTTGTACTCAGTACTTTCCTCACAACCCAAGATGCTTGCTTGGGTAATGCCATGTCCTCTAGATTACGGTGCTTTATATAGAAAGTATGCACCCACTTGATCCATAAATAGTCTTTCCTCATAGCAATTGCCCATAGATGTTTTGCCACGCGAGCTTTGTTCCATAGATACATATTCATTATATTTAATCCACCTGCAGCCTGCGACATACAGATCCTTTACCATGAAATCAGAGCTTTCTTGGAAATAATGGAAGTGCCAATCCACAAAAATGACCTACAAGTGGCTTCAACTATCTTCAACACTCTCTTAGGGATCAGGAATACCTGAGCCCAGTAAGCCTGCAGACCAAACAGTGGATAGCATTTTAGAGGTCCAACAATTGATTCTAGCAGTAATCCTCTAAACCAAGGGCCAGCATTGAACAATAGACAATTTCCTTGCTGCCAATGGCACCCCAAGGTATCTGAAAGGTAATGTGCCCACTGCATACCCCAGTTCCTCAATAATATCCTGTTTCACATGATCAGAAATGCCAGCAAGGTAGATAGAGATTTTATCTGCATTTGCCTGCAACCCTGAAGCCAAAGAGAATTTCTGAAAAGCCTGTTGGAGTAGTCTAATGGACTAGAGGTCAGCTCTACAGAACATCAATAAGTCATCAGCAAAGCGCACATGGATCACCCCCAGTTTCTTACACCTAGGATGAAAGTGTAAATTCTTGTTTTGTGCTAACTGGGAGAATTCTCTTTGCAAATACTCCATAGCCGTACAAACGAGGGGACATAGGATCCCTTTTCGATGCCCTCTCGTCCTTTGAATGGCTTTGTCGCCCTCTCTCTACCCCCCCCCCCCATTCAATAGTAATGAATAGGATACAGTGGACAAACACTCCATAATCCATACTAGAAGCTTCTGTGGGAATCCCATCTTACCCATCAGCCTCTTTAGGAAATACCAATCCAAAGTGTCATAAGCCTTTCTCAGGTCCACCTTTAACACACACCTAGCTGAAATCTCCTTCGTAGTGTAACCTTTGAAGAGCTCATGAGTAAAGAGTGTATTGTCATTGATGCATCTCCCCTCTATGAAAGCAGACTGTGATTCACCTACCAAGGTACTGATTACAGGTTTCATTCTTGCAGTTAGTACCTTAGTTATAATTTTATACAAAGTGGTGCAACATCTTTATGGGTCTGTAATCCTTCATCTGGGTAGGAGAAGGAACCTTTGGTATGAGAGTGTAACGAATGATGCGATTTATTGCTCTATTCATCTTACCGCCCCGAAAAAATCCGATCGATTTAAAGATATCCTCTTTTACCTCATCCCAGTGTTGAGTAAAAAAATCTATAGGGAATCCATCCACCTCTGGGGCCTTATCCTTAGGCATACTTTTAATAGCATTCAGTGTCTTCCTCAGGTGTAACCAAGCAATCAGGTTTAGTTGTTGCAACCTGGATAAGCACACTCCCCTCTTAATGACTTCACTGTTCGAGTAAGGCAAAATACTGGTGGTTTCTCCCATAAGTTTGGTGAAAAAGGAAATGAATTTCTCCTCTACTAAATGAGGATCAGAAAGCTTCACCCCAGCATCATTGTTCACAGAGCTGATACAGTTTGCACTTGTCCTCAATCTCCATTGAGCATGAAAGTAGCTAGTGTTAGCATCTCCACACTGGATCCAACTAGCTCTTGATTTTTGCCGCAGAATCTGCTCCTCCACTTTACTCCACTTCTCCATTTCATGAATAGCCATTCTTTCCTGATCGATCAGATTTTGGCAAAGAGGTTCTTTGAGCTATACTATCTTGTATGATCTCCAATCTTTGTACGCTTTGTTGGAGCCATTTGTTGATATGAAGCCATGTAACTATTCAGTGGTTTAAGTGCTTCGTTTAACAATTTAATTTCTGCCAAGATCTATAACAATCACTTCCTCTAACATTTCTCCAAATACTCTGAACAATTCCTTTGAAATCAGGATGCTGCATCACAGTGATAAACAGTCTAAATGGTTTAGGATGCAAACTCCTCTGTTGGCTCCCAGGATCACAATTTATTAAGATTAGGGAGTGGTCTGACACACCGTGAGTAAGCAAGAAAGTACGCCCAACATGTCCAAAAGTCAATAACCACCTATAATTCCCCAGAGCCCAATCTATTTTTCTATACACCCTATTTCTCTCATCCCTCTTATTGCACCAAGTTAAGTGACACCCAGTGCTCTTTAGTGGGGAGAGCTGTAGATTATCAATAAGATCCTTGAAGCCTTGAGTTTCTGCTTGAGTAATAAGAGCTCCAATTCTATCATCAGGGTTTAACACATTATTAAAATCACCATATATAAGACACTCATGTTAGACTTGAGAGCCTATGTGTGTAAGCTTATCCCATAAGGGATGCCTCTCACCAAGATCATTGCTAGCATATATCACTGTTAACAACAATCTAAGTTGAGAAGCAATATTAACCACCTCACAATGGATGAACTACTCTCCAAAATCTAAAACCTGCAGTTGCAAATGTTGCTTCCATAGTATCCAAATTCTACCATTATAAGCATGAGCATAGTTGTAGCAAGCTTTCCAGTCTTCAGCAATCTTGAGAGTAATTTTTTTGTCCTGATTTTCCTTCACCCTGGTCTTAATTATCCCTATGACATCAATCTTATTCTTCCTCGTAAAGAGAGTCATCTCCTTCATGCAAAAAATTTTGTTTAGCCTCTAATATTCCAAGTGCAGATGATCATGGAGGATGGAATTGTCCACTACCCCCAGTCCTGCCCTCAGGTCTCTCCAGGTTCTGATTTCTCCCTTCAGTCCTCTGGTTTGCCCCTTCTTGACTAGTGAGCGGCTAGCCAAAGTTGTATCTACACTTTGAATACTTGGCCCCCAGGCAACCACCCAGCATTCCCCTTGTTTTGCACAGAGAGCAGGAAAGTCCTTTTCCAGGTGGGCACTTACTTTACTTGTATCAACATCTATAAGTGGCATCACAACGGTCTTCTTAACTTGCCATTTAGGAACTGTCCTCTTCTTCCTCCTAGCTCTTCTTTTTTTCTTAGGTTTCTCAATTCCCTCTTCCTTGTCCTTTGGGTTCTCCTTCTTCCAACATTTCTCAGAGGAGTGCCCAAATATTGCACAATCAGCACAGAACTTGGGGACCCAATCATAGCTAATGCTCTGATTAATAACCCCCAATGGAGTATGAATTTCAATTGTTCTGGGCAAGGGATGAGTAATATCTGTTTCCACCAACACTCTAGCATAGGTAATACGATCCATTTCTGCAGTACATCGGTCAGTATACATGGGTTTACCAACTACACTAGCTAGCTTACTCAAGGCTTCAGTCGACCAGTAACCCACCGGTAAGTAAGGAAACTTGACCCAAAGAGGAACTAAGTTCAGACAAGCAGGGTCAAATTGAAAGTCCATTGACCAATTCTTCAAAATTAGTGGCTTATTATGATAGGTATAAGGTCCATTTTGCAGTACCAAGTCCCTGTCAGTAATGGATGCAAACTTAAAGATATAATAGCCATGGTCATGATATAGGATTTTAGGTTTGTTCACAAAATTCCACACATTCACGACATAGTTCTCCATTGCCCTAACAAATGGCGAATCACCCAGAACATAACCAATTAGGGATGAATTCCAGTAATCCTTTTGTGTACGAATGTCATCTTCTTCAATTTTGACCACAAACGTGTCCCCACGTTGTGAAGGAGGGACATAAGTAAGAGACTTACCCATTTGCGAGCTCCGATTCCTAGCATAGGGTTTTTTCTCAGCTAGGGCCTCCTCATTGTGAGCATCCACATTGCCTACCTTCTTAGTTGGAGGGTCATCCTCAGCTATTGTTGTAGCGGCACTCGCGGTCGCCGAGAATTGTAAGCGACGGGGAATGTTGATTTTCGTCCTTCTCACACCTCTCTTAGCAACTGGTACAGGTTTTCTAGCCTTTGCTCGTTGGCGATGTTCCTCACTAATGGTATGAAATTGAGCAGGAAGGAAGTTACCAAATGTTAAAGGCAATAAAGGTTGGTGTATCCCACTCGCCGGCGTCACTAAGGTGGTCGCCGGTGAAGGTACGGTAGAATTTGAGGCCATATTTTAGATGCAAGGTGTACGTTACCAGTCCTAGCTATCGTGCGCCGAGAGCAGTCATGTGGCCCCCGAAGTCACAAGATCATTGTCGACTACATCATTATTACCCCTCATAACAAGATTATACTCATAACATGCTAACAATTATAGTTCAAGTTAATTTGCAACTCAAAATATCATCAATTCACATTTGAACTTTTCCCCATAACTCTTTTCTCGTTCTATGGCTTCCTAAACCTTCAAATCAACTTAACATAAGAGATAAGATGAAAAATATACCTTGAATTTGAAGAATTTCAACTCACACACTTTGCTCCAAGACTTAATCCCCACAACTCCAAGTGAAAAGCAAGAACATCCAACTTTCATAAATTAACATAGGTTTTCAAGGTTGATCTTCTCTTAATTTGATTTGGAATGGTTTGGAGTGTTTATGGATGTTAAGGGAAGCTTAGAGAGAGATTAGGGATTTATTTTTGGGTGGAAATGAGGCCCAAGTCATGGAAATGTCTATTTATAAACTTAGGAAAAAAATTCCACCGACTTTCAATTTCTGGAAAGTTCGGGCAAAGTACGGGTTACCGTTCATCCCGCACCTCAAAGTATGGATTACTTTTCATCCCATACATTGGAGGTAATTTTTTTTTAATTTTTTCAACTTTCTGGAAATTTCAGGTAAAGTACGTCCAAAATGTACAGGACGTACATTTTTGTACGGGCCATACTTCATCCCGTACTTCACAGAAATGAGATCTGTCAGTTGTATTGGAAAGAAGACTCGCTGAACTTCAATTTATATAGGTTATCGATTTCGTAACTCCTCATATCCTAGGAGATATGCCTCTTTGAATTTGGACCAAAAATCCTGGCCAAAATTCTACCAAATTTTTTCCAAATTTTCAACAAACCTAATTTCTTGATTCGCTTGATTAAAAACCTTTAAATACTTGTCTACATTTATTAAAAGTCTTCCTTAACCTTATAGGGGTATCATAGACTCTCTAGACTCACGTTAGTTTTCTTAAGACGACATAGTTTTCTTAAGACGACACATAAATTTACGAGGTGTAACATCTTTCCCCCCCTTAAAAATATTCGTCCTCGAATGTTAAACTCTTAGGGATTCTACAAAAGTTTCGCCAAAGTTTCCGTTGTAACTATACCACTACCATCCTGTCACAACAACCCAAATTATACAATGCCTCACAGGGCTACAACAACAACAGTAATGGCCCCACACGACCAAAGAAATCATAAAAAGAAAGCATTACGCACCTGAAGATAGTGATGTCTCTATTTGAACCTTCTCTGGGAGTGAGAACAAATGTGGATACCTGGACTTCATATTTTTCTCAGCTTCCCAAGTCATTTCTTCCCTATTATTGTTTCTCGATAGAACTTTAACTGAAGCTACATCTTTAGTTCTTAGTCTCCGAACTTGTCTATCTAGGATTGCAATGGGAACCTCTTTGTAGGATAATTGCTCGGTCACCTGGACATCATCCATAGGTACAATTCTGGAACGATCTCCAATGCACTTGTAGCGTGTCGTATTTTTTTCGATTCGCATTTGCACTTGCCTCATTTAAAAAGGAAAGTGTCCCGGGGAAGTACAATTGTCAACCGTACCGGGAAAAAGG
This sequence comes from Lycium ferocissimum, assembly GCF_029784015.1. NCBI lineage: Eukaryota > Viridiplantae > Streptophyta > Magnoliopsida > Solanales > Solanaceae > Lycium > Lycium ferocissimum. The sequence goes on along the minus strand of NC_081344.1, from coordinate 13,473,221 downwards.
AAAAAATATACATCTATGTAATGGTACTCTAAATGGACTTACTTTTAGAGTCACCACCTAATTTTTAGAAAATTAGGAAAAACCGAGACGAAAAGGGTTCATTTAAAATAATTATTTTAAAAGAAACTTAATCTACACAGAGTCTAGGTGAGGGTTCTGGTGATCTCCCGGGGAAGGTTTTAGGCACCCCGGTATTAAGGATCCACTCAATTGCGGTTTACCTACGGATTCTAATAATATGTCCATATAGATATAAATTGGTTGCGATAAAAATTATTTTGTTTTATACTTTTGCAAATAAAATTTGGTCTGTCATGCAAAAACGCCTCTTTTTGAGAATAAAAGGTGGTACAATTTTGCTCAAAATTGGGCGTTTTAAGGGTGTCAGACTAGAACACTTAGGATAATACCCGAAGGCTCTTAGCCTAAGCAGGACTCTACGTAAGTCCACCCAAAAATAGTTTTGAAAAATATTTTGGAGTATAGAAAAATAGTTTTAAGAAAATAATTTGGATACACTATTATAGTCCATATAATAGTCTACATATATAGTCCATTTTTTATTGCATCCTTTGCTAAGTTTTAGTCAAATTTTATTTTTTAAACTTAAGTCTAAATGATCATATTAGTCTCACAAGTTTTGACCAAACTAGTCCACGTATCCAAGTCCATAGGGTTTTATGAATGCTCAGATCAGTCTCACATTTTTACAAAAATCGGCGGATTTGGTCCTTTAATCAAATCAGACCCAATTTGCATTTAAAGTCTGAAAATTAGTCTTTATTTTGTAGTAAACTTATTTTGGCGACTCTAAAATACGACAATCTCATAAAGGTTCCAATTGACATAATAATTGCACAAATAATAACTTAAAATGTGTAATTAAAGGAGATAGAGAATTTGGGCCGACCAAGCCCAAATAGAAAATGTTTATGCGATTGGGTCCATCTTAATTCCAACGTATGTTCCATTTCTCTCCAAGTTGAGATTGACTCGATCTATTATGCGTTGATGGACTCGTGGAAGCCCATCAACGGGTTTTGGAGGATAAAAATGCAGAGGGCATATTCGACATTAGTATTCGTTCAATAATTAAATTTAAATACCGGAAATTAAACTAAGTTAATTATTCCAAAGCAAAAATACGAATTATAATCATATTGGGCCATTGCCTCTTAACAATTAACAGATAATTATAAACAAATAGCAGCCCAATTGGTTAATAATGCCCAAAGTAGCAAAGATGATAAGGTGGAGATGTTCAGTCAACTAGAGGCCCATTTCAGAGCCCAGAAAACTTTCCTCTCAAATTGTCTAAAGTGTGGAAAGCAACTATGAATATACCGTCCAGTATACATCTCACGAGCCGCCATTCTTTAAATTTTCTAAGTATAAATATCAAGATATACATGAATATACCCCTACAGACATGTTTTTTTTTAAAGATTTTCTACATGTAGGGCCTTCGTATACCAAATATACCACTGATATACCTGGATATTGAGGCCAAATTGTCACGACCCAACCCACTTGTGGAGCTATGACTAGTGCCCGATTTTGGACACTCGTATACACACACCGTTAGCTATAATCAATACGAAACTAAACATAATACGAAACTTATAAAAACAACGTCGTCTCAGAAGCTGGTCACATATATAACAAGGCAACCTGTCTCCTGAGGAGTTACAACAAATCGAAGATGACACCGTACACAAGCCGACAAGGCTGTCATAACGTGTGGGAACGTCCCAACTATATATACGCAAGCCGACAAGGCTGCCACTACCTCTGACATCCCAAAGTATATACATACGCAAGCGACAAGGCGCCACTACGTACGGGAACGCTCCAAAGTATAAGTCATATAGACACAACTGAACAACATCTATATACAACCCACACATATGTCTACAGACCTCTAAGAGTAAAACAGTGTCATATGACGGGACAAGGCCCCGCCGTACCCCTGGATAAACACATATATACAACAGGAGGATTGTACCAAAAATCTAGGCTCGGGGACAAGGAGCACCCCAAGATATTTGAATAGATATCCTAAGGCAGCGGATCACCAAAGCGGGCGTACGCACTGCGGGCATGAAACGCGCCCCCCGAAGAAAGGGTCGGTACGGAATATGTCGAGCATGTAAAGCATGAAATATAGTAAACGGGATCATCTGAAATAAGGAGTGTAGAAAACTAGTACAATAACCAGAAAACCACAAGGCTTACCTTTGAAACATAAATCATACGTGTCAATATCATACCCAACCCGTTATGGGACTTAGTGACATAATTAGATAATCATCCTGTACATATGCATATATAACGTGTCCCGACCCTCCAAGTGAGGGACTCGGTGAATAAAATCATCATATACATATACATATAACGTGTCCGGCCCTCTAGGGAGGGACTCGGTGAATAAAGTCATCATATGCCATCTTGGCCGCCATCCCCATATCATCATATCATCATGTCATCATATCATCATATACATATACATATAACGTGTCCCGGCCCTCTAGTGAGGGACTCGGTGAATAATGCAGTGGATCTGTGCACGAAAACATGTCCTGGCCCGGGACTCAGTGAAAGATGTAATAGTATGCACGAGCAGAGTAGTAAGTAACCATATACCCAAATCATCTTTTGAGACTCAATAGATAAGTAAACTAATTAATTCTCGAGTGTCGGGATGATAGCCATATTAAGTTCTCTCTAAATGTCATTACGAACTATATTAAGGAAAGTCTCGGGGATCATAGACATGTATAAATCAATACGAGACAACTTATGAAAGTTAAGGACATTATTCATTATAGAATCCTTTAGGAATAGGAACTTTTATGCATCATTTACTATTCAATCATATAAAAGACTCGAGGGCAATAGCTCGACTATCCGAAGTTCTAACATCAAGAAGTGAATAAGAATCATAAATCATGCTCGGAACTTGTGAATAGAATTACCCAAAGCTCATATCGTATCTTACTTACATCTAGGACATGCCAAAAGAAAGAAGGATAGGCTTTACATACCTGGAAGCTTACTTTTCACTTTCCAACTTACTTCTCATCTTGCAATCTACGTATGATCATTCATAGTCCCGTAATCTACATATAAAACCATTCATACTATTATTAGGCTTGTCGTCATATGCTTATCTTAAGCCTCCAAATTAAATTCTTTAAGAATTTTGCTTATAGAAAATTCTTTCCCCTATATCATTAGCATCTCCCAATTCGGTATATCACCACAACAGCCCAACCACAAATAAATCTCAACACAACATGCATATCCATAACAACTTCGTAATACTTTATAACGAGCGACAAGCTCGAATTAGAATCCGTATTCTCCATAGCCCTTTTCGTATGTTTCCTTCTTAACCTTAAAAATATTCTCAATATAATAAGAGCATTATTTACCACAAATCTCAGCTTGTATCATATAATTACAACAAGAAGAACAGCCCCAACTCCAATTCTATCACATGACAATTCTATTCGCAAGTTCGTATTTAATTCATCTAGCAACGTAGATACGACTTGGGTAAATCAAATACATCTAAGAGAGAGGATTTCTTACCTTATATGCCAAGAAATAATCTTCTTCCACCTTACTTCATTATGAAGAAAGCCCGGATTTAACAACACGACAAAATGGAACAATGAGATAAAAGCGGTAACCGAAACCCGTAATAAAAATTGCTGCACAATTAAGTGACGACGCTGCTCTGCTCTTGAATTAAATCAACGTTATCCTCTCTTCATAAAATGAAAATCTGAAACTTTGTCTTATATTCTATGAATACGTTATTCTACTTTCCTAAAATAAGATATGAAAGTTCTCTTGTACCTTAAGAATTAAGTCCACTTAAAGAGAGAAAAGTTCTTATAGGTGGGGTCCACCCACCCTTATCCCTTAATAGTTGAAGACACCTCACCCCTTAGGTGTCATATAGGTATATACCTTAGTATAATAGTCAACAATGACTTTATGCATGCTGCCACGAAATGGTTTATCCATTATATACTTATCCAAAATAACTACCTTAGCTAGTAACTTGTATCCCACTTAATTTATTTGCTTCCACTACAATTCCCTACTTACTCAATTACACACATAATTAATATACTCATTATCATAACCATGTTATATAACAATAGTCCATAGCCTCATTTGCCACACATAAAATATTATTCCCAATCACCATGGTCACGCTTGTTAAGTCTTAAATTATTTTGGGACCTCAAACTCTTTGTACACCGAGCTCTTGATTTTTTTTTTTTTTTGAATATGATCAAATTCTCTGGGCTCGGGTAAATTTTCTCATGTTGGACGATTAAAATTTTTTTGTCCAAAATACGGGATATTATAGCTTGGACCGTATTTTACTGAAATAAATGTTGAAACTCGACAAAAATTATTTTCTTCGATTGGTTTAACTTCAAATCCTTACGATACATGTGTACCATCACTTTAACCACTTATAAACTTGGGGGATAACCTCGTGTCCATTACTAATACCATTTAACTCGCACACTGTCCAACGCATGAGAACACGGGATGTAACATCCTTCCCCGCTTTAGAACATTCGTCCTCGAATGTTAAACTAGTCCTGTATAAGTATACTGGTTATGGTGATCTTATGACGAATCAATTACTCTTGTATCATGTCGTGTCTCTCCTTGTTTAACTTAACACCATTGTCCCTCCTGACATCAGTTAGTATTGAATTTCTAAAGAAAGTGGTCATAACTTAGCTACTTCCATAATTGTCTGCAATTTACTATATCCACCTACACTTGAAGCTTAAGTCGAGTCTTTCCTAATTTGGGTTTATCTTTCCTGCAACACTGTAGAATAGGAACTGTCTTTCCATTTGGTAGGTTTACCATTGCATATTGGTTCCTCCTGTTTTCCCTTCTAATTTTTATGGGTCTACTCCCACTCTTTACTTAGATCGTATAGTCCACAGTGTACCTCCTTCTTGGAGTCACCATTTTAATCCTCTGACATGCGCTATCGAATAGTTGAAAATGAGTTTCTTCCTTAGTAATGACTCTCGGTTGCAATACTCCTTGATTCCTCGAATATCCTTTAAGAGATATAGTGAGTCACAAAAATTTCCCGATAACCTTACAATAACCTACATTGCCTGTTGAAATCCATATTCTGGAATCTTGACCTCATGTATCACTCCTCGACTTCTTTAAAAGACTTTAATTGTCACCTTTCTTTTTAGCTCTTAATCTCAATCCTTAGAGTTGGTTATCAAGTAGCGATGAGTCCCCTCATATAATAACTTTACATAGCCGCTTCCGTGCTTTAACTATCATCAATCGGTATAATTACGAAAGAATTTTTGATTTGACATATAAATTCACTATCTTCTAGTAACTTGACTAGTTCGATCGTCTTGCTTAAACCATTTCACAATTCCCCTTAATCCAACTCGTAACACTTTAGGCATATTATCTTGTATCGCTTCTTTATCTTTAATTCAAATTTTTCTATTGCCTCTTTACTCAGATTTTGCTCTTAGTTTTTCTGTCACACATTATGTTGCAATCTTTACAAGAATATGCGAGGTGCTCAAATTAGCCCGGGAAATACCTTAGCGTCGTTTCACAAATCCTTATGCTTACCTTGCATTATCCTCTCGTATCTTTCAGTCGGTATCGGGATAAACCTTCGACTCAACCATGGCCATGTCCTATTTGCCCTTAGTACTAATTCTATTTTGGTAATTTGGCTTAAACCATCTTTACATCTTTCCTTAATGTACCCAAAATATCATAACCGCATTGTTATTACTGAATCCTTACTCTTTTTATCAAGTGCTCACTTGGTCTCATTCTTAGCATACCAATACTTGTAGGTTGCATAACTATTCTTGTACAACTTGTACAAAATATATTCAATCTTAGTCATAGTCTTTCCTTCTCCTGGTTCATTCTGCTTTACATATCTCATCCGTACTAAAACTCGCTCGTAGCCTATCTTGTCATACTCCTTTCCCTTTCTTTATTCACCCTTTGATTTTCTCGCTTCCTACTATAGGAGATTTTCTATTCCTTCTCCTTTGTTACTTATAAGTCGCAATATCATTAGCAAATAACTCTATTGCAAACATTTTAGCCTCTAATCCGGTATAGCATTGCTATCTTTTACAATATCTCTTAAGTTACTCGTTACTATTCTCTTGTCGTATTCTTTCTTTTTATAAGCATCCATTTTAATGTCATATTATTCAAGATCTTTAAAAATAATTCTCAACACTTGTCTCAAATACCATCCCGGCTTCTATCCATTTATTGTTGGCTTTCGAGATCTTACTAACTTATTTCGACAAGGGATCTCACTTGAAGTTTAAGCATCCATATCAAATATATTGCAGTATCAATTGTCTCCATCTTACACTTGTATTCTCGCACCCGCTTCCCCCTTTAAGGGTGTACTTATACCATTATTCATTTATATTCTACTCTATGTCCCTATTTTCAATCTCAAATTCATCTGATTCTTTTTCCAATTTGCTTAGTATACTGTACCATATCCATGTCTTTTCCCTATGATGTATAACTTTGATTATACGTACGAAACCTTATCGACGAGAGCCTTTTATATATAGTACAAAATCTCATCGATAATTTCTCGATGTGCAACCCATGTAGCAACAAATCCAAGGCCACATTCCACTTACTCCAATCAATAATTAATTAGTACTTGTAGTCGTTCCAAATCTCAATTAGATTTATATTCGATGTATAAGTGTCCAAAGTCCTCTTGTAACATTATCTTTAGCCCAACCTATGCCATCTGTTTCCTTTAATAAATTTATAATACATCATTTACTCCTCAAGCCTACCGTCTTTTTCCTTTAAGGATTCCACTATTTCCGAAGTGAAGTTGTGTACACGTAGTACTCCTTTATGCCTTATGCCCTTTTACCCTTGTTGTGTACCCTGTACCGACTTCTATCTTACTCAAAATCATATCAAGTTCATCCTAATAATGGTCTTATCTTATCACCGTGTCGTCGTACTACACCTTTAAGTTCATAACTATATATTTCCCTTTCGTTCCATACTCGTACTCAATTAATTATGTCTATCTTGAATACTTCCTTTAGTATTCCCTTACCATTTCTCCAGTCTATGTCCATCCTTCTTTTCTGCGCACGAGGAATCTTATAATACCTCTGTATCCTTCGGAAAACATCTACTTACATAATCCCTTTCTCATTTTCAAAACATATTTCATTCATCATGTTTGTTCTTATCATACTGGTCATTTTCTAACATTCATTCTACCTCGTTGCTTATCTTTTCTATAGTTTGGTCTTTCACCATTCCGTCACTTATATCACTCGTGTTCTCGGCTATACACGTCAAGACCTATTACTGCACTGCTATCTCGCTTTCTTCTTATTTCCTTCTTTCAATTACTCTTTCTTTCCTTGTACTCGCTATCATTTCCGTTATCATGTAACCTTTATTCTAAACTTTCCCTATAGAACTTTATAAGTCTTCCTTATTCGTTCTATAGCTCGCCTTGATACTTTAGTCACATAGATCACGTCATATCTTTTAATCACTTCCTCACTAGACTTTACTTATTTCCATAACGATCCTCATTATATTCATTTTATATTCGTAATCAATCCTATAGTGTAACACTTCTTAACCTTTAACCCTTTCTAGTCAATCTTATCCTAATAATATCTCTTGTCTTATCAATACATTCATATACATTCATATCCTTGTCTCAATCATACTATTACTTCTTTTAACTATAAACTCGTCATAATTTATCCCCGCTTATCTATTCGGTTGGTACCTTAATATAACACTCTATCAAGATTTTAGCCTTTTCTAAATCATCTCTTAGTATCACAAGCCCTTTCCAAATTCTTCTTTTTACCATATCGATATCGACCTCCTAATTGCTATTACTATCAATTCAGCAATTAACTTATTTCTCGAGGTTGACCGTACTCGTAACTTAGTCAAATCTTATCATTACTATGATACGACCTTTCAAGACATATTACAAACCTATATCTCATTCTCTTTTTATTTCAAGGAAAATTTTGGCAGAGTTTCCTATGTATTTCTTACTATCTCAAACTTGCACGCAGGAAATACCAACAGTGCCTCACAGGCCAACATATATATATATATATATATATATATATATATATATATATATATATATATATATCACAGCCACACAGGGCTCCCAATATCGACATCAGTATAAAAATGATGAACTTACCTCGTATGTCCAACTCAAGCGCACTTTTTGTTACACTTTCTGTTTACTTTTCCTTTCAATCTTCAACTTTACATTTCAATCGTACTTCAAATACCTTACTCAACATATATCTTTCGTATCGTTGCTTACCTGCGTACTTTGTAACTTCCAATATCATCAGTCCCTTCTATCGATGCCATTCTTCTGCTGAAATCAAGGGTTAGTATAAGGAATCTCATTTCCTATGGCTTGGCTCTATCGCACGATCTTAGATATGAAAGAAAGGTAACATCCTAAATGTCCTGTAGCTTCCTGTTTATAGATGTGGTGCACAACACACCGATAAACAAGACTCTACTAGACACGGTCTGTAGACACTTCGAGGATGAACTGCTCTGATACCACTTTTGTCACGACCCAACCCCGTAGGCCGTGACTAGTGCCCAAGCTGGACACTCGTATACACACCTGTTAGCTATAATCAATCCACAACTAGCATAATAAGAAACTTATATATAAAAAGGCAAGACGTCGTCTCGAAAAACTATCGCATATATATATATATCAAGGCAACTTTGTCTCCGAGGAGTTACAACAAATCGAAGATAACATCGTACATAAGCCGACAAGGCTATCATAATATGTATATATATATATAACGTCCCCAATATATATATATACGCAAGCCGACAACAACCGCAAAACTACATACAACATCCCATAAATATATATATATACGCAAGCCGACAAGGCCGCCACTACGAACGGGAACGCTCCAAAACATAAGTCATACACACACAATCGAACAACAACTATATACAACCCACACATATGTCTACAGACCTCTAAGAGTAAAACAGTATCATATGACGGGACAAGGCCCCGCCGTACCCCTGGATAAACACATATATACAACAGGAGGATCTGTACCAAAAATCTAGGCTCCGGGACAAGGGAGCACCCCAAGATAGTCGAATAGATATCCTAAGTGGCGGATCACCAAAACGGGCGTCGTACTGCGGGCATGAAACGCGGCCCCCCGAAGAAAGGGGTCGGTACGGAATATGTCGAGTATGTAAAGCATGAAATATAGTAAAAGGATCATACTGAAATAAGGAGTGTAGAAAACTAGTACAATAACCAGAAAACCACAAGGCTTACCTTTGAAACATAAATCATACGTGTCAATATCATACCCAACCCGTTATGGGACTTAGTGACATAATTAGATAATCATCCTGTACATATGCATATATAACGTGTCCCGGCCCTCTAGTGAGGGACTCGGTAAATAAAATCATCATATACATATACATATAACGTGTCCCGGCCCTCTAGTGAGGGACTCGGTGAATAAAGTCATCATATGCCATCCTGGCCGCCATCCCCGTATCATCATATCATCATGTCATCATATCATCATATACATATACATATAACGTGTCCCGGCCCTCTAATGAGGGACTCGGTGAATAATGCAGTGGAGCTGTGCACGAAAACATGTCCTGGCCCGGGACTCAGTGAAAGATGTAATAGTATGCACGAGCAGAGTAGTAAGTAACCATATGCACCCAAATCATCTTTTGAGACTCAATAGATAAGTAGACTAATTAATTCTCGAGTGTCAGGATGATAGCCATATTAAGTTCTCTCTAAATGTCATTACGAACTATATTAAGGAAAGTCTCAGGGATCATAGACATGTATTAAATCAATACGAGACAACTTATGAAAGTTAAGGACATTATTCATTATATAATCCTTTAGGAATAGGAACTTTTATGCATCATTTACTATTCAATCATATAAAAGACTCGAGAGCAATAGCTCGACTATCCTGAGAGTTCTAACATCAAGAAGTGAATAAGAATCATAAATCATGCTCGGAACTTGTGAATAGAATTACCCTAAGGCTCATATCGTATCTTACTTACATCTAGGACATGCCAAAAGAAAGAAGGGATAGCTTTACATACCTGGAAGCTTACTTTTCACTTTCCAACTTACTTCTCATCTTGCAATCTACGTATGATCATTCATAGTCCCATAATCTACATATAAAACCATTCATACTATTATTAGGCTTGTCGTCATATGCTTATCTTAAGCCTCCAAATTAAATTCTTTAAGAATTTTGCCGAAATTCGGGCAGCGTCTCCCCTATATCATTAGCATCTCCCAATTCGGTATATCACCACAACAGCCCAACCACAAATAAATCTCAACACAACATGCATATCCATAACAACTTCGTAATACTTTATAACGAGCGACAAGCTCGAATTAGAATCTGTATTCTCCATAGCACCTTTTCGTATGTTTCCTTCTTAACCTTAAAAATATTCTCAATATAATAAGAGCATTATTTACCACAAATCTCAGCTTGTATCATATAATTACAACAAGAAGAACAGACCCCAACTCCAATTCTATCACATGACAATTCTATTCGCAAGTTCGTATTTAATTCATCTAGAAACGTAGATACGACTTGGGTAAATCAAATACATCTAGGAGAGAGGATTTCTTACCTTATATGCCAAGAAATAATCTTCTTCCACCTTACGTCATTATGAAGAAAGCCTGGATTTAACAACACGACAAAATGGAACAATGAGATAAAAGCGGTGACCGAAACCCGTAATCAAAATTGCTGCACAATTAAGTGACGACGCTGCTCTGCTCTTGAATTAAATCAACGTTATCCTCTCTTCATAAAATGAAAATCTGAAACTTGTCTTATATTCTATGAATACGTTATTCTACTTTCCTAAAATAAGATATGAAAGTTCTCTTGTACCTTAAGAATTAAGTCCACTTAAAGAGAGAAAAGTTCTTATAGGTGGGGTCCACCCACCCTCATCCCTTAGTAGTTGAAGACACCTCACCCCTTAGGTGTCATATAGGTATATACCTTAGTATAATAGTCAACAATGACTTTATGCATGCTGCCACGAAATGGTTTATCCATTATATACTTATCCAAAATAACTACCTTAGCTAGTAACTTGTATCCCACTTAATTTATTTGCTTCCACTACAATTCCCTACTTACTCAATTACACACATAATTAATATACTCATTATCATAACCATATTATATAGCAATAGTCCATAGCCTCATTTGCCACACATAAAATATTATTCCCAATCACCATGGTCACGCTTGTTAAGTCTTAAATTATTTCGGGACCTCAAACTCTTTGTACACCGAGCTCTTGATATTTTTTTTTCCCTTAAATATGATCAAATTCTCCGGGCTCGGGTAAATTTGCTCATGTTGGACGATTAAAATTTTTTTGTCCAAAATACGGGATATTATAGCTTGGACCGTATTTTACTCAAATAAATGTTGAAACTCGACAAAACTTATTTTCTTCGATTGGTTTAACTTCAAATCCTTACGATACGTGTGTACCATCACTTTAACCACTTATAAACTTGGGGGATAACCTCGTGTCCATTTCTAATATCATTTAACTCGCACACTGTCCAACGCATGGGAACACGGGATGTAACACAAATCCTCCTAGAAGTGGTATACCCCTCTATATCCAGCTAATCCCACATATATAATGCACATCATTCTAATTTTTGAACCTCTAAAATCAATAAAACAATCAAGCATGTAATACAGATCAAGTTTCAAAAAATGAAGTCATCACAGCAAGACATGGAAGGCCATAGATCTTAACAAAGTCAAGCAGATTGCACATCACATAGCATCTAAAAATGAATATATATGGCAACAAATTGTGGCAGTTTTAAGAGAGAACAATGCATAGTATCAAGCAGGTTTTCAAGAGTCATTCTTATCAAATTTCCATGTTAAAGAGTCTAGTGTCAAGCCACCTAAGGTTTCAAATTCTAAGAATGATTAAAGCTCTGCTTAAGTTCAAAATAATGGATTATTGAAATCAGAAGAATTTTAGTCAAGTACAGGCAGCACTTGAGGGTACTTTTTAGAGTTTAAGAGTGGCACATTTTAAACCAAGTCTCACATAGGCTGTTACACCTCGGAAAATTTTTTGTTGATGCACGGTGAATAGACTAACGAAGAGTACGAAGTATACGGTGTTTCAATAAGTAAAGAATAGCATTTGACGACCCTAATTTAGATTCCAAAGACATTCGAAATAAGGGAAGAAAGTTTGCCAAGAGAAGGCAAGGCATACGATAGGTATCGGAAAGGATTTATAAGTAGCAAGTTAATGATGACCTAATGATATTTTGGAGAAGAGTTATAACATCCTTTATATTGTTAAGGAGGTGCTAAATAAGTGTCAAGAAGGTTCCACAGGATTGGAGATCAAACGAGACGACGGGAACAACTTCGGAGAAATCGTGGATTACACGGCCACTTCCACGGACCGTGTAACCTTATACGGACCGTGGAAGGGTTCGTATAACTCCCGCCGAGAGATGGTGGCTGGTGTTGAACCACGACCAGTTCCACGGACCATACAATGTTCCACGGACCGTGTAAGTGTCCGTGGAAGTCCCGACGGGCTAAATTATTCCAAGTCTATAAAGGTGATCCCAACTTCATTATTTTCATTCTAACACTTCCCCACTTCTCTCTAAAGTATCTAGAACATTCCATACATTTAATGAACAAGAATACAAGGGAAATAAAAGGTTCTTATCATCAAACCAAGTGAATCAAGTGTAAGAAACTCTTCAAAGATCATCCAAGGCAAGGAATCCAAGTGAAGGTGAAACTAGGGTTTTGCTCAAAGTGAAGTGTTATCACTCAAGGTTCATTCCTATATAATCTAAGGTAAGTTTTATGGTATTTCCATGTTGTTTAAGGTATTAAGAAGTTGAAACACTTGGATTGCAAAAAGGATATAGAAATGGGTCATGAATGTGGGAATAGTGTCACTTTTGAATAGATTGTTGGATTGGGTTATGATTATTGATATATTATGATTATAATCATGTTATAAATGATATTGAGAGCATGG
>NC_081344.1:13431384-13459885 GCF_029784015.1 Lycium ferocissimum | reverse complement strand
CGCGCAACGGGTTGGGTACGGAAAACCCCGAGCCTTGGTGGGGCCAAGTATGTATGACACCGAGCCTTGGTAGGGCCAGCATATGTGAAACACCGAACCTCCGTGGTCGGGTATGCTATATAAATGCTATGTATATGACATCAATATGAGTACGAATATGCTAAGTATATGTAAATGTTATGTAAAGGCTATGTATATGCCATGTATACGAGATGTAAATGATATGATTATGAGTATGAATGGAAATATGAATACGAATACGAAAATGGATGTATGTACACGGATACGCAATAGAAATGGAATGTCCCTATGGAAAGCAAGTAAGTGCTATGACGATGATACTATTATCTCCCATCCTATGTTATTTCATATGTTGCCTATTATGCTTTCATATTGATATTGATCATGCTTTACATACTCGGCACATTCTTCGTACCGACGTCCTTTGTTTGTGGACGCCGTAAATTGCCCGCAGTGGCGGGAGACAGCTCGATCCATAGCACTCATTATTCGGGGACTACATAGCGGAGCTCCATTTCATTCGGAGGCGCAGCCTTTTGGTATAGATTCTTTTGTGTGTGTACATATATGGGCGCGGCGGGGTCTGTCCCGCCTATATGATATAATGTACTCTTCATAGAGGCTCGTAGGACATGTGTATATGGTTAGATATGTTTGGCCTTGTCGGCCTATATTTTTGGGATATTATTTTGTCAGCCTCGTCGGTTTATGTACATTTATATGGGCATAGTTGTTAATAATGATATAAGTGAATTGTGTCCCAATGGGATTAATATGAATGATGAATGAAAGCATGATTTAGCTATGTGGCTCGCCTATATGTGATGAGAAAGTATGTTAAGAGGTGCCCGCGGGTTAGCACCGGGTACCGTCTGCCCCTGGGCTGGGTCGTGACATAGGCAAACTACCTGAAAGTTGGGGGTAGGGTTGACTCAAGTTTATAGGGTGACAAGAGATTCACAAATGGTACTACAGGTGGAAATCAAGCAGTTCTAAGCCAGGAGAAAGCATTAGAAACCAATTCATACAAGATCATTCATAGCTCAGTTCATTTGAAACCTAAGTTGTCTTAATGAGTCAACTTGGTGAGCTATGATTACAATTAAGTGTCATTTAGAACTATTTTTCTACTTGCAGTACCATCATCTACATTTTGCAATCCGGGGATTGTAAGTTAAGTGACCGAGCTAGTCTTCTTGTTTTAAGGACTTAAACAAAGAGTCCACTCATGTGAAATAGCAAGATGTTTTCAAAGGTTCAATCACACACTTAGCAAAACTCACATTCATTAAACAAGGATATCCAGTTTAACAGGCAAGAATTAATCAGAGTCCACTCAAGAAAAATCACGGATAGCGATAGCAGAAGCCTGGGATAACATTCCTTTTGCGCAAATAATAAGAGGTTAAGCAAACAAACATGATATGCCCAATGGCTATATAAGGATATAAACACATAGTAATTTGGTAGAAAAATGCACAGAAGTCATAGAATTAAGCAACACCATTGCAGCTTCTCACAAGGACAACAAGCAGGGGTAACACACCATAATAGGGACAAAGCAGTGCCAAGCCAAGGGGTGAACAGGGTACCCTGGGCACATGATAATATCCCAGGTCCAAAATATTGATCAATATGGCCATATGAGTCACAACAAAGGGGGTTCAAGGTTGAACACTTGGTATCAAGCCCTATTGAAGGCTATGAGGTGCATGATATTCAATTTAGATTCAGAATGTTTCATCAAGATATGATAGGGCATGATTAGAATATAGAGAGCAAGTATTTGGATCAAAGAATTAATCAAGAGTAGAGGCAAACAAGCGAGAACGGACTCACACTTGATCTTTTATAATACATCTTTTAGTCTTGGTATAGGCTTTCCTATGCTCAACCTCTATGTGATTTAAAATGTGCATGATATCCAAAAACTGTGACCAAGAACCAATTTAGAGGAGCACAAATCATGAAGACAAATCCCAGTGTTCAAATGCGATCATAGGTCCTCCTAGTTCCACTTAATGCAGATCAATAAGTCTTCAAATTCAAACCTCGAGGAAATCAATAATCAAAGAGATGGGATGAGGACTAGATAGCCTAGGAATTCATTTTTTAAGTTAACAAAGGTTAAATCAGTGCTAGGAGCCATTCTTCATGTTCATTTACTATCAACAGGTCATCTCAAAAGCAGCTTAAAGGTCCAAAGACATTTTAGGCTACTTTTGGCTTTAAGGTCTGAGTGTGGTCAAAAGTAGGGGTGTTCATGGTTCGGTTTGGGTCGGTTATTGGTTAAACCATAACCAAACCAATTTAGTCGGTTTTTAAATGTCTAAAACCATAACCAAACCAAGTAAAATAATAACCACCGTTTGGTTATTGTCGGTTTGGTTCGGTTTTTCAATTTATGACTAGCCGTGACAATTCAAATATTCTCTCTCTACATTCTTCAAATTTCTTATGAAGCTCTTTTTTTCCTCACGGCCCACAAGAGGCGAACTTTGCTACATATTGAGGGAAAGGTTTCATCTCTTTGATGGTAATGTAAAATGAAAAGAGATAGTAGGATTTTTACTTTTTTACCCTTATGCTTACGACTTTTAGAGTTAGGCTTGGATTGTTGGACTTGGACATATTCTTTTAAGACATGGGCCTTAAAAATAAGTAGACCAAAATAAATTAATAATTAAAAGGTATAAAATATCTTTAATTATTTATGAAAAGTTAATATTATACATATAAATAATTATAAATTTTATGTATATAATTATCGGTTTGGTTCGGTTATTTATTCGGTTATTTTTTACTATAACCATAACCAAATCAAATATTATCGGTTTTTCAAATTTAAAACCAAACCAAACCAAATGTCGGTTTTTTTATTCGGTTTGGTTAAATTTTCGGTTTGGTTTTGGTTTTAACCAAAAGCTGAACAGCCCTAGTCAAAAGAAATGGCTCAGGTTCAACTAATTCATTCCCAGAACACAAACAAGCAAAAGCACAGATGGAAGCTTAAGTAGGATTCAACAAATCACAACAAGGATAAAAGGAGACCTGATACTATCCTAGATTCAATCTAACACATTAGGCATAGTTTAATTTCAAACAACTAAATAAGGGCAAAATGCCTGAGGAGCAGCCTCAGATCTCATAAGCAAATAACAAGGGAAGTATGCCACAAAGAAGCAAGTATCACACATGATCTTCTAGAATAGCTTTTAGTTCTAGTTTACGTTCTTTACACCTAGCCTTATTAGATGATCACATTAAGTGAAGCGAACCAGGTAAGCTACAACAACTCCAAGTATTAATACAAATCATAAGTAGCAAAACAATCATGGACATTGCAGACAAGCAGTTATTATGAGTCAAGACCAAGGGTCTATAAGGAACAAACAGATCAAAAGTGAAAGGGAACTCCTGGCAGAAATAGTGACAAGTCCCAACAAATCCAAGACTACAATCAAAGAGTTCATGGCACTGTCCTAGGTATAGTAGATGACTTACTAGCCAAGACTAGTTCAAACAAATCAACAAGGGTCAAGTTACTAACATTACAAGGATGTTAAATGCAATCAGGATCATTCAAGCATAGTTCCAGCTTTTAAAACTCATTTTTTCAGTCTACCAGGTGATTGTGGTAGGTAAGGGAGGTTAAGCAAATTATGGACAATGTCAATATAATGAGGGTTCAATACTCAAATGACAAGTCGATAGATACTGTACACAAATAGCAAATAGAACACAAGATGGAAAGGAGACAACATTCCCAGCAATACTGATCTTTTCCCAAATTTCTTATCATATTTTTTGAGTCAAGAAAACACAAGCTTTTATTTTATAATCTAGGATAAAAAAGTAAGGAACCTAGGTTCATTTTAGAGACTCTCAGCATTGATAGGTTCCATACTCCTCAAGCCCTTCTCCAGTCCCTAGTTACAGATTGCATTAATAAGGAAATCATGAAAATTCATTTCTTTTTCTGTACAAAATAGCTATTGGTTTCAAGATAAGACAAACTAAGTAGCAGGGGCCATAGACATCTATATTTTAAACCAACTGGTTATTACAGAGAAACAAAAGACACATCTCAGACTTTTCCTAAAGTCATTTCATTTTTTGAAGATCATTTTTAGATAGTGTAATAGGGTTCACTTGCAACAAGCACTGTTAATACTAAAAGATCAAACAATAAACTCCAAAGATGCTTAAGCACACAAGGACACAGAAAACTTGATTTAAGGTCTTTTAGCTAGCTTCGTACTTAAAGTTTTCAAATTACTTTAAAGGACACAAAATATCACAAAACATCCCTAAGGGGAATTTTAGTCATTATTAACAAATGAAGGAAAGAACCAGCTCACTTTGACCTCAGGACAGTTTCAAACAAGATGAAAGGATTCATTCTCAAACCATTTCTTGACTTTTGATCCTCAAAACTTATTTGAGACTAAACTATATTAAGCAGGTCATGAAAATCTCTAAAACTAAAAAAAAAACTCAACAACTACCATTGAATAAGAAACCTCATAATCTAATGAGAATGATAAAAACACAATCGAATCAAAGATAAAACAAAAGAACATCTCAAGAACCCTTAACGACAACACCAAGGTTCATAGGCATCCACACAAACAAACTTATTTTTTTTTTCCAGAAAATCCAATGTAACAGTAGACTAGAAACAAAAGTAATATTTCCTTCATTATTTAGAACCCTTCCACATATTAATATACGCAACAACACTGTCCATGCCTCGTACCTACCCTTATATCAGAATTTTAAGAAAAAGAGCTTAGACTCCCTTCTTCAAACATTTCTTCTTATCTTTGAACTAACAAGTTAATGATGTCCTTTTGGCCTAACATAATCTGATACTCCGTTCATTTTACAACTAAAAATGATAAAGCAAGCACAGAAAAAAAATAATACTGAATACTAGACTAATCATTCATAATATTCCAAATGGCAAACATATTTAAACAAGACATTTCATAACTAAAAATAAAAAAGAAAAAGGAACTAGCACAATATTTTACCTTTATTTGGGGCAACCTAAGGATCAAAGGTAGGGATTGGATCAACACTTCATACCAACCACCAAAGAACCCTTAAAAACATCCTTGTTTTGCAATTTTTGCATAATAATCCCTATTCCAAGAGTAGTATAAGTCCTTTTATAGTATTCTTATATAGTATAGTAGTAGTATTTCAGGTATATTAGTGTAGCATATTGATAGGAAAGTTTAAAGACTTTGTAGGATTTCTAATGCTCTAAAGTTTTTTTTTTCCAGAAAAAAGGTCTCCCTTTTCATGATCATGAAATCTTCTATGTATAGTATTCGGAATAAGGCTTAGGGACAAAAGAGGTAAAAACCCAAAACCAACCAAATTTCCTCCCTAATTCTTAAACCCTAAATCAATAAAAATTCAAATTCAATAAAAGACAAACCAATTTCTCAACAAATTCGCACTAGTAGTACTATAACCTATCAAAATTTGCACAAATCACACAACAAAACAAAAAATCTGACGGATTGTACCCTAAAACCCAAATAAAATTCAGCAAAAAATAGGAAATACTAGGATAGTACACTTAGTCACCAATAAGACAAAAATCAATATATTTCAATAGTACAAAATGGGATAGAATCCCTTGACACTGCATCATTAACCGAGAACCTTCCTAGGAAATTCCTCCATAGGTTCATTTCATTGGGGTTTATAGTGCCAAGATGGCAAGGGGCTCGAGGCCCCGCCAGCTAGTGCTACAAACCCAAAAAACAATACTGGATAACATCCTAGGAGTTCAATCATGTATAAAATAAGAATAATCGGGTGGCTGAACTCCGAAAAACCATAATAACTCGCGATGGGGAACAAAACCCCTCTAAAATCCGATGAAAAAACGGTCGAGAATGAGCCATAATTTTGATCGAGAAAAAATCCTAGAAATCGCCATTGGAAGAGAAGAGGAGACGGGTGGTCGATCAGAATAAGGAGGGGAGGGGGGTGGAAGTTTTGTTTTATTGAACTTCCATCCCCCTTTTTAAAACAAAATCCCCCCTCAAGTTTTAAAATTGTTTAAAGAGACCCCATGCCTAAAATACACACTTTTCAAACTTTGTACTCCATTTAGAATAATTACTTAATTTCGTGAAAATACGTATTCGTCTAGAAACCTATCGTAAACTTATTTTGTTTTATCAAAACAAAATTTGGAATACGCCATTTTAAGATCCGAGCTTTAATATAAACCCAATATTGACATAGTTCCGGGTAATATTTAAAGGGGTGAAAAATGCGGTTAAAAGTAAACTGTAATTCATACGTCGTCTTAATTAATAATTTTTCCGAGTTAGACGGGGCGGGATATGTATTTTTTTTGACTTACAATTTATGAAAAATAAATAACTCGTAATTTTCTTGTAATTGTCAATTTTCACAGAATAATAATTAAACGTCAATTTTGCAATTCTCTTGGGATTTTTAAATTTTTAATTTTTTAAGGGCACCCTTACCCCGTCTTGTACTCGGGAAATATGAAAATTAAAATATACGTTTATGAGGTGAAAATTAGGTGTCAACAGCACTTGCGAAGCATTGACACATAGAAGGACGGATGGGCCCGACTCCGTCCGAAGGTAGGTCCGCCTATAAGTTACCGACCCACTTTTGCGTAAAACCTTGTAAGGCCCAATATACCGAGGACTAAGCTTTCCCTTTTTACCAAATCTCATGACTCCCTTCATTGGCGACACCTTCAAGAATACCCAGTCATTAACTTGAAATTTCAGGTCTTGTCAGTGATTGTCCGCATAAAAATTCTATCGACTCTGGGTTGTCAATAATCGGTCCTGAACAAGCTTGACCTTCTCCATTGCTTGATGGATCAAATCTGGCCCTACTAATTTAGTCTCTCCCACTTCGAACCATCCGATCGGTGATCTATACTTCCGCCCATATAAAGCTTAGTACGGGGCCATCTGAATCTTTGGAGTGATAACTGTTGTTGTATGCAAACTCAATAAGTGGCAAATGATCATACCAGCTGCCTCCGAAGACTAACACACACGCTCTCAACATATCTTTGAGGTCGGGCAAATAGTACGCTCGCTTTGTCCATCGCCTTGAGGGTAAAATCATAAGCAAGGCTCACTCGAGTTCCCAACCCCTCTTGGAAGGACCTCCGTAAATTAGTCAGAATTCTGGGAGCACCTCTATCGGAGATAATGGACACTGGAACACCATGGAGTTGTAATATCTCCTTGATATAAAGCCATGCATAATATTTAGTTGAATACGTGGTTCTAATAGGTAGAAAATGAGTTGATTTGGTAAGTCTATCAACAATCACCCATATGGAATAATACTTATGCTGAGAATGAGGTAAGCCTGTAATGAAATTCATATTAATTACTTCCCATTTCCAAGTGGGAATCTCAATAGCTTGCAATAATCCCTCGGGCTTCTGATGCTCGATCTTTAC
The DNA here is from genome assembly GCF_029784015.1 of Lycium ferocissimum. NCBI lineage: Eukaryota > Viridiplantae > Streptophyta > Magnoliopsida > Solanales > Solanaceae > Lycium > Lycium ferocissimum. Next base: position 13,452,378 of record NC_081344.1, on the reverse strand, counting down.
CTGTTGACAGTTAGGACATTGAGCTAAGAATTCTGCTATGTCTTTCTTCATTCTATCCCACTAATAAATTGACTTGATATCATGATATATCTTTTTTTCTCTCCGATGAATAGAATAATGGAAATAATAGGCTTCCTGTAATATCTGGCGGTGTAATCCTGCAACATCGAGAACACATAACCTGTCTCGATATCTAAGAACTCTGTCCGCCGAAACTCCAAATGGTGACTTTATCTTCCAAGGAAATGTATCTCTATACTGAATTAACACAGGATCTTCATACTGGCGCTTTTTCACCTCAACTACCAAAGATGAGGCAGCTGAATTCTGAATAGTAACTCCCGTATTGCCTGAATCCATCAAGCGAACTCCTAGACTGGCTAGCTGTTGAACTTCACGAGCTAACTCCTTCTTCTCTGGCTGAACATTACATAAACTACCCATGGATTTATGGCTAAGACATGCCTACTACATTCGCCTGTCCAAGATGATATAAAATGCTAACATCATAATATTTCAATAGCTCCACCCATCGCCTTTTCTTGCGTATTCAAATCCGTTTGAAAATATATTGGAGACTCTTATGATCTGTATAGATATCAATATGGACTCCATATAAATAATGCCTCCACATCTTCAATGCATGGATCACTATGACTAATTCTAAATGCACGAGTCGGGTAGTTTTTCTCATGTTTCCGCAGCGCCTTGAAGCATAAACAATCACCTTACCATGCTGCATCAACACACAACCTAATCTAATGCGAGGCATCACAGTAGAAAACATAGCCTTTCGATCCTTCTGGAAGTGTCAGAATCGAGGCCGAAGTCAATCTATTCTTTAACTCTTGAAAACTGCGTTCACAAGCATCCGTCCATTGAAATTTTTCTGCTTTCTGAGTCTGCTTTTTTAGTGATGCAAAAATGGAAAAGAAACCTTATACAAATCTTTTGTAGTATCCTGCCAAGCCCAGAAAACTACGAACTTCAGTAGGTGTTGTAGGCCTTGGCCAAGTCTTTCTGACTTCAATCTTCTGGGTATCCACCCAAATACCATCAGCTAAAATAATATGCCCCAGAAATGTCACAGATTTGAAATAGAACTCGCATTTAGAAAACTTCGCATATAACTTTCGGGCTTGAAGAATTCTAAGGACAACACGTAAATGATCCGCATGCTCTGCCTTGGATCAAGAATATACTAGGATATCATCAACGAACACGATCACAAAAGAATCCAAGAAAGGCCTGAATATATTGTTCATTAAATCCATGAATACCGCTTGTGCATTGGTCAACCCGAATGACATTGCTCGAAATTCAAAATGACCATATCTAGTTCTGAAGGCCATCTTCGGAATGTCGTTCTCTCTGACTCTCACCTAGTGATACCCGGATCTTAAGTCTATCTTTGAGAACCATTTGACACCCTGTAGTTGATCAAATAAATCATCAATCCTTGAAAGTTGTAACGACCCTAATAACCGATCGTGCGGGGACCTACTTTATTAGTACTAGTAGGCGAACCCTTACCCGTTAGCCCTTTAAGCACTAGCTAATTTTAACTTCTTTAATCATTTATACTAAAACAATCAATGAACATGTGAATGAATATATTATAATTAATAAATAATACAAGTGTGGAAGTCTAACTATTACATCCCAGAATCCGGAAGTCATCGTACAAGGACTCTAACTTACAATTTCTAAAGAATGATACATCTCAAATATAATAACAAATAATGTCTGGAATAAACATAGATATCTGGAAAGACAGATCTTCAGGTGGCATGGCATTGATAGAAGCTCACCCTCGGATCTGATCGAGCAAACTAGCTGCAAGCTAGAGATGTAGTCTGGATGAAATCTCTGGAACACAATATGCCTCCAAAAAGGTATAGCAAGGTAGTATCAGTACACACACTATGTACTGGTAAGCATCATAGGCCGACTAAGATTAGTTCACGTATATAAACATAAAATCAACAAGATAAACATATAGGCACTTAATGCTCAAATCCAAGTCACAGAATATCCCAAGTCACAGCCTAAGATAAAGCTTCTAAACCACAAGCTTGTCAAGTCTCAATAATCTCATCTAATAAACACAAGTCCATGTTCCGACCCTAGGTAGAGTCACTAATCCACCATTCAACTCAGTCAATGGTCATATTGATATCACAATAGGCATTCAGCATCCATATCAAAATTAGAACCAAACGAGCATATAATAATGCAAAATAAAATATAATGATGTGCAATGCAAAATATGATAATGTGCAATGCAATGCATTACTGATAATCACTTTCAGTATACATACGCACTACTCGATTGCATTTGCTCGGTAGTCATGACCTGTAGGAGACCCATGGTGTCCATGTACCACTCGTTCCGAATTCACTCTTCGGACCCGAGCATAAACCTCTGCTCTGGAACGAACCTCGGATGCGGGCCACATCAATGTATCCCTTATTTATGGAACGAACCTTGGACCACGAGCCATAATCTAGGTCACTTATATGCCTTTCCATATATCTGTACGTAACGGTATTTCCTACCCTCTTATTATCCACGCTCAAATCATCAAGTACCATGTATCAATAGTATCACAAGTTGACAAGAAGATTATATTAACTTAACCACTAATTTCACATCGCAATGTATGTCTCAACGTATTCCGATTCATTAGTATGTATGGACTATAAACAATTAGCAATATTAGTGTCAAACACAAGACATCATGCCACAAGGCTTCCAAACCATTTCCATCATGCATGAGTGTATGAATACCTAAATGAGTGTAAACGTGGTAAATCAATGCAACCAATAAAGCAACAGTGAAGGTACAAGTCACAAAGCCACAAGTCATACCAAGACTTGGATCAACTCAACCATGAAATGAATCATATAATCGCCTCAACCAACATAATAGTCTATGTCCCTCTTTACTTCCACATGTAGCAAGTATGCCTCACAACTAAGTCTTGCCTCACAACTAAGTCTTGTATCACCAAGAAGCTCCACTTTTCTATATATTATCATCAACAGTAAATCATAAATCAAGTGTTCATCAATGTATTATCATAAGTTTATATCACAATTCAAGCCTAAACTCATTATCCTTCCTTTCTCCGATAACATGTGTCACAATAAGAGAGAATTGAGTACAATACGATAATTTAAGCAAGAAGTCTAATCACAATAACAGGGCAACAAGCTACCATCAACAAAAATCAATCTAATAGAAATCCATCCCGAATCACCACAGTATGAATACAACTACACCTCATATTTCAGTATATAACGTAATGGCGACGAGCCCATAAAACCAGAAGTTATACCAACCTAGCTAATATCTAACCAAAACACCTTGACCGAAGACCTAATCATGCTTTCTCCCGTCAATTCTACACAATACATATGTTTCGCTAATCAAAGTCTAACTAAAATAAGCCATAACCTACTTGGAATGCAGAACAGGAGCCACGAACCACTCCACACAAGTCTTCTATTTCTGAAGCGCCTCATAACAGTCAAAGTCTAACAATATAATGCTAAGTAAGCAACAAACCATGTATTTAAACAAGAACAACAATTTGGGGAAGAAGACCCACTTACTTCTACACTTTTCGATGGATGAAACCATCTTTTAATGGTGAATTTATCATAACTTCTATCTCTACAATCATTAACCTTCAATTCATGGGTTTCTAATCAATTTTACCCTTTAGAACAGATTTTAGGACAAAGCTTCCATTTTTATTAGAACCTTAGGTCTCAACATGCAATTCCAACCATAAGAAATCAAATTCCTTTCCTAGAAAGTGATAATCTATACTCCTAGATGATTAATCAACAACCCACCAATTACTTAAGCTTTTACTAATTCTAGGGTTCTAGGATTTTGGCCACCATTGATGGACCTTAAACTAATCATGGAACTTGAAGAGTAAAGGAAAAGAAACTAATAAAGATGGGGACTTACCCTCCAAGATGCTTTCACCACAGAATGGAATGAATTTTGCCTCTTTCTCTCTTGAAAACTGACTTTAGGGTCTTGGGGATAATAGGTAGGAGCTGGAGTATTAAAATAGGGCATTCCCCGCCCCTATCGATTCTTTGACGGCTGTGATCACCGATCTTCCTAGCTGCCGGTACCGCTATAGACCTCTGGTCGCTAACAACGGACACCTTTAGGAACAGTTAAGCACTAAAATGGTCATCACTCTCTCATCTGGAGGTGAAACGCGATGATTCTTTTTGTTATGGCTTTGTAATTAAGATACAGATCTAATGGTTCAAACCTCACTAAAAACAAAGGTCGTTTGGGCAATCTGGGGCCATTTCTCCACAAACCTATGGCAAAAACATCGAATACGAGCGCGACAAAACCCATACCTGTCCGAAATTCTTCGGAACCTCACCAAAACTTGTGGAAAAGTTTAAAATCACCATATTAATATGTTGGAACTTCCAAAACATGGGCACGGGGTCATCCTAACCCAACGCTGACCGTGGTCAACTCTAACTTGCTAACTTAACTAGTTTCTCCATCAATGACTCAATTTACACTCGAACCTTGGGGAAACCAACCTGGTGACTTCCTTTATGTCATAGATCATACTAACGTGACTCTTGGGAAGGGTCAACAAGGATACATGGGTCAAAACCACTATAACGACCCGTTGGGTCGTTACAGAAGCGGATACTTATTCTTTATTGTCATTTTGTTCAGCTGTCTATAATCAATACACATTCACAAGGAGCCATATTTATTTCTTACAATCGACACGAGTCTTTGCACCAGTGACAAACTAGGCCTAATAAAGCCTTTCTCGATCAGTTGTTCCTTCAGCTCCTTCAACTCTGCAGGAGCCATTCTGTAAGGGTAAATAGATATTGGCTTAGTATCAAGTAGCACATCAATAGCAAAATCAATCTCCCGTTTTGGTGGAAGACCTGGAAGTTTGTCAGGAATACGTTCGGAAATTCATTCACTACTGAGACTGAGCACGATCGATGACTTTTTTGCCAGTATCCGGACTGGACTAAATGATAAATACACTCCTTAGCTATCATCTTTCTTACCTTTAGATAGGAAATAAACCTACCTTTTGGAGATTCTTTGTTTCCTTTCCATTCTAAAATTGGCTCTCCTGAAAATTGGAAACGATCCATTTTGGTCCTACAACCAACGTTAGCAAAGCAAGAGGCCAACCAATCCATACCCATAATAACATCAAAGTCTGCCATATTTAGTTCAATCAAATCAGCTATAGTATGACGATCACAAACTATAACCACACAATTTTTGTACACCCATTTAGCTATTAATGGATCACCCACGAATGTAGATGCTTGAAAAGGTTTAATTGGTTCAGGTTTCACCCCAAATCGACCAGTAATATAAAGAGTGACATAGGATAATGTAGAACCTGGATCAATCAGTGTATATACATCATGAGAAGATGCTAATAATATACACCAGCCAACACAATCGAGGTGAAGACTCGAGGTGTTGTCGCCGGTAGCCGTAGTTATGGATTCGAGGGCAGCTCAAGCCCAGGATGCTCCCCCTCTGCCTCTACCACAGCCTGCTAGTGTCTGTGAACTCTACCCCAAAGTGCGTACAGATGATGAAGAACTAGTTGCAGACTCTATGGATTGAACCATACCTCTACCAGCTCTCGATGGACATCACGCGCATCCTTATGGCTGTTTGGACGAAGTAAACACGGCAAACATACGAACCTAGGTGGCAGCTTTATTCCAAAATGTAGCCTACCACCAGGTACATCGAGAGGTAAAGATGGCCTCATACGCTGAATCGCCCTATCTTGGGAACTGAGGCTCTCTGAACTCGACACGATCCCGAATAAATAGAGACGTCGAATCACCTGGCTCTGAACGAGATGCACTAGGCTGGCACCGGAATGGCTCGAGTGCTGGAATCTCTTGTCTCGACCCCCTATGAAGTCACTAATAGCCTGGATACGGCCCTCTTATAACCCTATCATACTCACGCTTACTCCTTCTTTACCTGTGCGTTTTCAAATTCTGGGCATGGGCCTGAATACGAGAAATATTCATACCTCCCTGAAGTGAGGCCATCAAGCACTCCTTAATCAAATGTATCCCCAAACCATTCATGAACCGATGGATATGATCTCTCATATCAGCTACCATGGCTAGAGCGTACCAAGCCAATGAGTTAAAACAGAGGCTATACTCTCGAGCACTCGTATTCCATCCGAGGTTCGAGAACGTATCGGCTACGGCCCGTCGAACCTCTGGCGACAAATAATGTCGGAGAAAAGCATCTACAAACTCTTGCCATACCGGTAGAGGTGCATTACCCCTTTAGAAGATATCCAAGTACTGTACCAATGAACAGCCACATCTCACAATCTGTAGGAGGCCAACTCTACTGACTCAACATTTGAAGCATACATTACCCGCAATGTCCTCAATATCTCATCTATGAAGTTCTGCGAGTCCTCATCTAGCTTTGACCCAAAGAATTCTAAAGGGTCTAAAATAATGAAATCACAACCTCGGGCACTAACAACCCTATCACCATGACCCGCATCCCGTCGGCCGGGGCCTCGCCGGCTACTAACTGAGTCAATAACTAGACTGCGTCTCACAAGTCCTGATCTGGAGCAACAGGGAGAGAGGCTGGAGGCTAAGGGGCCAAAGGGTCTAGAGCCCTTCCATGCTCTTCTGCTGCTGGAGGAATAGAGGTAGCATGCGAGGGAGTGGCACTCTGAGCCTCGCTATGTCCTAACTCGCCCGGGGTTCTCGGCAAGTACCTTCTCCCGGCGTGCGCCGCCGCATCGTGCCGACTTTCTTCTTTGTTGGAGGCATCGGCTAAAATTAAACGAGGAAAAATCGGATAGTTACATTCTTAACTCGACTCATCGCGCAATCTAAGATGAAAAAAAAAGGTCAATTATTCCTAAATTCCCTACACCTTGTTTATAAATTTGGCGTGCTTTACACCTATAAACAAGACTTTACTGGACACAACTCATAGACACACCCTAGGACTAACTGCTCTGATACCACTTCTGTCACGACCCAACCGGGAGGTCATAACGAGTATCTGGAGCTAACCTACCGAGCACCACTTAACATACTTCTTATAATCATATCTCGGTAAACAAGATGGCTAACTCATAGTTATCATAATCTATACGGGCATGAATTTTCAAAATAGTAGCTCATCAATACGATCATCATCAACTATGCCCATATATAATACATAAGCCGACAAGGCTAAATAAAATGATATACAAAAATATGAACCGGGAAGGTTATGGAGCATCTAACAATATACATCTATCTCCGAGCCTTTATAGGAGTGCATAACATCATAAAGACAGGACAGGACCTCGCCATGCCCAAACATGTACACAAAAAGGGTAATACCAATAGACTGCAGCTCCGAAGTAAGTGGAGTGCTCCTGTACAATCAGCGAGTGAATCCCTGGGTCTAATCCATCTCCTGCCTTTTATTGGGCATGAACGCAACGTCCACAAGCAAAAGGATGTTAGTACAAATAACGTACTGAGTATGTAAGGCATGAATAACAGCATAATAAAGATATAAAGGAGCATGAGATAAAAAAGACAACCTGTACATCTGAATACCTCTTAAGGCGGATATCATGCATGCTTAGCTTTTCTTTTCTAAAAAAAACATCTTATACATACATATATATAGTATACTGCCCGGCCATATAGGCACGGTGTTGTCATCAAATCATCATCATTATCCCGCGTCCGGGCATCCCGCGTCCGAGATGACATTAATATCATAAGTTGCCCACTGTAGTGGTGTGCATAACAATGTGCCTGCCTGGCCGACTATAACATGGCATGGCGTAAGAAATACATGCATATATATAAAGTATGCATGAGAGCCCAAATGAACATTACTACTCTATCGGAGCGACATAAGGTCGGTAAACCTCCAATTTCTGTTATGGAATCATCATCATTGCTATATCTCACCTTGAAAGAATAATTATTATAAGATGAGATCAACAACAATGAATAAAATCAATAATCATGGAACGAGCTCAATAATATCATGCGAACATCAAGAACTATAAGCTTTGGTATCTTTAGAAATGGAATCATCTTCATCGTCATCGTAGGGAACTTTTATCAACAATACCATAGGAACCTTGAGAATTATGAGTTTCTAGCAATTCTAGGAAATAGGACATTATGGATATCATGTATGGGTTCACAATAAGGGAATCATTCCTTTAGAAATAAAGGGTTAGCCTTAACATACCTCGTCATCTCCTTAACTACTCAACGCCTATCCTCTCGAGTTTGTAAATCTACATTCAAGATGATTCGAACTTCGGGTAAGTCACTGAAACACTTGTGCGGTCAAACTAAATTAATAAATGAGCTAACAAAAATTGGTCAGCATTTCCCCTTATATCTTTTATTTCCTCCAACACAAAATAACTCCCAAAACCACAATAAAAACATCAACAATTCCATAATCAAAAGATTATATTCCAATCCCAAACTTCTTTTCATGAACAATCCATAACCACAACTTCAATACAACCCCTTATACGCTTGTATGCCATACTTCCTCAACATCATTATTACCCCTCATAACAAGATTATACTCATAACATGCTAACAATTATAGTTCAAATTAATTTGCAACTCAAAATATCATCAATTCATATTTGAACTTTTCCCCATAACTCTTTTGTCTTTCTAAGGCTTGCTAAACCTTCAAATCAACTTAACATAAGAGATAAGGTGAAAAACATACCTTGAATTTGAAGAATTTCAACTCACACACTTTGCTCCAAGACTTAATCCCCACAACTCCAAGTCAAAGCTTAGGTTTTCAAGGTTGATCTTCTCTTAATTTGATTTGGAATGATTTGGAGTGTTTATGAATGTTAAGGGAAGCTTAGGGAGATATTAGGATTTTATTTTTGGGTGAAAATGAGGTCCAAGTCGTGGAAATGACTATTTATAAGCTTAGGAAACAAATTCCACCGACTTTCAAATTTTTAGAAATTTCAGGCAAAGTACGGGTTACTGTTCATCCTGTACATTAGAGGTAAAAAAATTTCAAAATTTTCAACTTTCTAGAAATTTCAGGTAAAGTACGTCCAAAATGTACAAGATGCACATTTTTGTATGGGCCGAAATTCATCCCATACTCTATAGAAATGCGATCTGTTAGTTGCATTGAAAAGAAAACTCGTTGAACTTCAATTTACATAGCTTATGTGTTCCGTAACTCCTCATATCGGAGGTTATATGCCTCTTTGAAGTTGGACAAAAAATCCTATCCAAAATTCTGCCAAGTTTTTTCCAAATTTTCACCAAACTTAATTTCTTCGATTCGCTTGATCCCGAAACCTTTAAATACTTGTCTAACACTTATTTAAAAGTATTCCTTAGGGTATTATAGTGTTACACCTCAAAAATTTTCGCGTCGAAATTTTTTGCATCGTTTGCTTTGTGGGTAATCTAACGAAGGCTCGGAGCGTTCATGGAACCCTTATAAGGTTAAGGAATACTCTTAACAAGTGTTAAGTAAGTGTCTAAAGGTTTCGAAATCAAGCAAATCGAAGAAAATAAGTTTGTCGAAGATTGGAAAAAGTTGGCAGAATTTTGGATAGAAATTTTGGGTCAACTTTAGAGAGGTATATCTCCTAGTATATCAGGAGCCTTGAAGTGAAACAAAAACCTAAATTGAGGTTCAGGAAGTCTAGTTTCTAAGGCATCAAACCTTACATCGATCTGACATCGGAATCAAACGTTATGAGCATTTTAAGATAGACTGTCAGAGCAGAGATTAACTCTGCATGAACGCGCCCCAAGGTGGTGCGAACGCGCAGAGCAAAAAGTAGGTCGGTGCAAACCGACTCTAAAACATTATATAAACCCCTTATTTTCATCCAACAACTTCTGAAAACTGTCCCTAATTATCTGAAACCTTCTCCAAACTTTCGCCCATAAATTTTTAGCCGAAATCAAGTGTAATCTCGGGATTTAAGTTCGGATAGCGTATAGTTGTGATTATAGTATCGTTTTGTGGTGGATTTTGGCTTGGATTCAAAGCAACTATTGAAGATATTGTGGTTCTAGCAGGAATAAGGTATGGATATCGCTTTATTGATATTGATTTAAGTTTATTTACAAAGATAAAGTTATTAAATCATTGTGTAGTGGATTAGCTGGTTGAGAAATCGGGTAAACATCGTGTGGGATATTTTATGGAGCATATTGATACCAAGGATGATGCTGTTGATGTTAGTATTGTTATTGTTATTGTTGGTTTTTGGTATTGTGATTTCGGGCTAGGGATATAAACAGGGGAGATGCTGCCCAAATTTCGACAGATTCTAAAAAGATTTAATTTTGGAAGCTTAAGACAAGTATCTGATGATGAGCCTAACAATAGTATGAATGGTTTTATATGTAGATTACGAGATTACGAACGATCTTAAGTAGATTCTAAGACAGGAGTTAGGTTGAAAAGTTGGAAAGTAAGCTTTCAGATATGTTAAGGCTAAATCCTTCTTTTTCAAGGCATGATTCCTTTGTCGTAAACCTATACATAATATCTTCGATAACCCTATTTCTAAAGATACCAAAGCTTATAGTTCTCGATGTTCTTATGATATCATTAAACTCGTTTCATGACTAAAATGTTATTCATTGTTATTGATCTCACCTTGCGATAGTTGTTCCTTCAAGGGGAGGTATAGTGACGGTGACGATTCTATAATAATATGTCGAAGGTTTACCGACCTTATATCACTCCGATGATTTTAGAATGTGTACTTAAGCAATGTTTTATGGGACATGAATAAAGTGATAGTAGAGGATCACAAATGAGGTATTTGATGCTAGATGATGTATCTTAGGATTTGGTTAATGTTTAGTTAAGCGGGAAGAAGTCCTAATGGCCCAGAACTGTGCTTATAAGTCTTATGTGATCATGTATGCTATAACGGACAAGTGATGACCATGAGAAGTGCATAGAGATTACTCAGGGAGGTCAGGTCATGATGTTGATTATATTTACCACTGGTCTACGACCAGTTGGGCAGCTATGTATTTACCACCGAGCTACGGCCGGTTGGGCAGTTACCACTGATCAGTCGGGCAGTTGCGCTCTACCGTCGGGCGATAATCGGACAGGCAGTTACCACCGTGCTACGGCCGGTCGGGCAGTTACCACTGATCAGTTGGGCAGATAGCACCAGGATAATATGTAGGTCAGGATCACAGTATTATACATAGATGGAGTTAAAGATATAAGAGTATAAAGACGCATGCGTACTAGATTCTCATTAGTAAGTCAGATGTGCCAAGTTGATTCTTATCCTTCTTATTTGCAGTATATGTTTATTATGTTACATTTCCACCTTACATACTCGGTACACCATTCGTACTGTCGTTCTTTTGCTTATGGACGCTGCGTTCATGCCCACAGGTATAGACAGGCAAGACGAGGACCTTCCACAGTAGGCTGTCTATAGGTACTAGTCTTGATTGGTGGGCTCCACTTCTTCCTGGAGCATTGCCGAGTCTGGGTTCGTATATGTACTTTTGTGTGTTACGGGTATGTCGGGGGCCCTGTCCCGACTTGTATACTTCAGTTATGTTCATAGAGGCTTTGCAGACAGTTTTTTGTATCCAACTTTCTTATGTTTTGTCAGTAGTTATGTTGGCATCGTGGGTCCATTGTACATATATATATGTATGATATTATATTTATGGTTAACCTCCTTGGCCTTATTCTGTCATTTGATACCAAGAAGATGCAAGTTACAGCTTTGTTCGCTCGACCCCGTAAGGTACCGGATGCCAATCACGCCTTACCAAGGTTGGGGCTTGACACATAGCCTCTCTGGATTCACGTTAGTTTTCTTACGACGACACAGAAATTTACGAGGTGTAACACTACCTTTGCTACATTTAATATAAAGTCAGTTCAATATATTAGGAATCCACCTTGTTGAGATACTCTTTCCCCTGACTCCTTTTTCGAGCTTTGGTTTAAGAGATATACCATATCTAGGATACTATATCTTTACTCAAGTTTCTAAACATATACCATACTTTTCTATTGCTATCCTCGACTACGCTACGCTTCACCAGTTGAAGCTTTATAGTGATCTTAGCAAGCTTCTTGTATACTTATATCATCTCTATAGTATATGATTTTATACCCTTCTGCTACCTTCTAGAATAAACATGTGCATTTCGGTACTAGATCTATACTTATTCATTTTAATGCCATGAAGTTGTCTTACACAACCTTACTCCTCATTATCCTCTTCACTACTGCCACTGGTCTTCAATTCCTCATTTGGGTCTATCTTATTCTGTTTACTTACGACGTGACTTTAATTCCTTTACATCCTGAATATTCTATGCTTGGAATTTTTGTCTCGTCTATAAACTTCAGCTTCTAGATAATCATACTCATTTACTCCTCTCCATCATAAGTTGTTACCGTCAAGTACTTGCGTGCCTTCAAATAGTTCATTTCCATTTCATCCCTCTTCTATTGTTAACTCCACATCTTTTTCTCAACCAAGATGTTACTAGATTCTGACTCGGATGGTTTTGCCTTTAAAACTTTCCCTGTTTAATGCTTTCCCAACTGTTCTGCGATGCTGGAACTTCGTATCTACAAAACTAGCTTTTGTGGCTATTTCACTTGACTTTTTATCTTAGTCCATTATTTACTTCGAGTGCCATCATATTCAATCCTTCTCCTTTCTTCATTCGACTTTATTACACCCTTATCTTGAAATTTTAAGTAATTCCTTCCTTGGAGTACTATCTCCCAATCTTTATTTAGTCATGCATATAACCAACTGGTTATGTTTATCGTCAAATCATTCTTATACTTCATCAACTTGCGAGCGTAATATCCCTTTGAGGTAGCTTCCAATTTCTCTGTCATTATCTTTCCATCTTCTAACAAAGCTTACTCCTGATCCAATATCTGTCGTCTCGTCTTCCCCCTTAGGGAGTTAACCCACTACTCTATATTTGACATCTTATTTAGCTCTTCTTTTTCTTGCAAGTACTTACTCCCCAGTAATTTTCGCGACTAATCTTAACAGAATTGTTCGTCGTCTGAGTCTATCTGGTCAGTCGCACATACTTGTAAAGTGTCACATGTCCTCACAGACATACTGGCCTTGAATGGCCTAATCTATCATTAAAGAGGTCTTTATAATTCTCCTTATCGTCCTTCCAGCAATCACCTTTCTTTTATTACTCGCTTTGCCATTTCATTACTGTAATGGTATCTAGTATAGTATTCCATTTCCATGAATCTACCTTGATATTACTACTTCTCCTTTCCCTCGTTACATAAACACTCGTTCTTTAGGCAAATCTCTTTTAGACTACACATTCATCTCATTAATGAAGGGCGTATTTATATCAATTTGCGACTTCAAACTCTTCCAATGCCCCTTACATAAATAATCCTTTAAAAAAAAAAATCACTTGCTTCCTTCATTAACTATTTAGCCTTGTACTACTAACTCAATAATCATGTGATAATAAAATATTTGGAGAGAATGTTTGAGTTCTGTATGATGTGAGGAATGAATGAAAATGAACCATGGATCAAAATTATATAACGACATAATTTGTACTGCCTCGATGTTGAGTTGCACCATCAAAGTGCTCATCAGAACTACCCCCAAGGTAATTCTACAGTGGCATAATGGTGGATTGTCAATCCACTAGACGGTTCGTCAAGATAGCCGTCAAACAACCCCTATGCGATCCTTCCGACGAAACATTTTCTCTCCGATTCGTTTAGCTTCCAACTCTTATACTCTTTTCCCCAACATGTATAGCAACTTACATAACTCTAAAACACTCCTGTAGATCTCACATACAACTCCTCATATGATTTTAAACACGAATCTTGAACTACTTATCATATCCCCTTATAAACATGAAGCATTATTATCCTCATAACTGGTATTCTTTTCCATTTCCGTAATTCCTGCTTTACCCCTTTCTACTCATAAATCTTTGGCATATTTATACTCAAGGGTTATATTTAAATACATACGTATCCTTTTCACGTCTTACCTCGAGGAAAATTATAATTTCCATCTAGTCATATCGATGTCTCATTAATAAAACACTTCTAAGGTTACTGGCCACTCAAAATATAACATAATCTTTCAATATTGTCTGGCTGAAAATCCCCTGAAATTTCTCTCCCTTTTAAGTCCCATCAGTAATACTTCAAAATTTATCTTTAAAAAATTGTATATAATATATCAATACCACCCTCAAGAGTGTATAAACATTAACACAACACTAATTGTACCTGGCGTAATCACTCATCTCCTCATTCTGTACCATCTCCCCTTACTTGCAAGACATTCATATCTTACGAATTCCTCCCAACATCCATCATTCATAATTTCGTAAATATAATCTCTTCATTGAACTATGTTTTCGCACACATACCTTTCTTGCTTTATTATGCCATTGCCTTGTTACCACAACATATCTTTTTCCACCGTTCTATCAACATATTCCACATTTTTAACCCATCGTTTGACTAAAGATTCCACTTAAGATTCCTCTTTAATATTACTCATTTCCCTTTCCTAATATAATCGTTTGGGGCATTATGACTTACCGTTGTTGCATAACATAAAATATTTCAATTCATGGTCGCTTAATTTATCACTTATCAAAGCGAAAAATATACCTTCATTTGAGCCTTGCTCCGAAGATACCGCCAAGTCTTAGTTAATAGGGTCCTTAGGCTGCAAACTCCTCGGTTTCTCGGAAAGCCCTTCATCCTCCACTGGTCTACCATAATTCGAAGCTTAAGGCTCAACTCCAAACATTAGCCTTTCCTTTCCTTGCCCAGCTTTGGTCAAGGGTGAAATGGGCAACATCAGAGTTTTTCTTGGCTCATCTACTCTTATCAAAGTTGATGATTCCAACAGCCCTGATTCATCCTGAATCTTCGAGGGGTCTGTTTTCATATAAGACATGATCTTAGATAGGTCGGTCTCAATGGAGGGTACGTCCTCACTTGGGTCTTCCTTCAAGGTATAACTTAATTCTCCCCCTTTCATCATCATAATCCTCAAATCGCCCGTAATCCTTTTTCAAAAATTCATTGTCAGAAGTCATCAAACTGTATAACAACAGAAGTCAGGGTTGAAGATTTACACCCTATGACTCAACTCTATGGTACGATCTAGAATACAAAGAAGGGTAGCCATCCTAAATGCCTTGCGTTCCCTCTTGTTTATAAGTGTGACACGCTTCACACCCATAAACAAGACTCGACTAGATATCGCTCGAAGACAATCCCTCGGATAGAACTGCTCTGAACCACTTTTGTCACGACCCAAGCTAGATGGGCCATGACGGGCACCCGAGCCTACCAATCGAGCACCACTAAATATACATATATCTCATAGTCATATCTGAGTGGGCCATAATACTAACTCATAGATATCATAAGCTGTATGGGACACAAGCCCAAAGATAATATACATCGTCAAGCTGAAATCAAGTATACAAGCTGGACCAGACTGTCATATACATCTAACTGTATATACTGTCTACAAGCCTCTACTGGAGTACATGACATAATGTGGCCGGGACAGGGCCCCGCCAGACCCATGTAAATACATATGCAACCATGTTGACTCACAGAGCAACTACGGAGCAAGTGGAGTGCCATGACACTGCCTACTGAGCTGGTATACTACTCTGAGACCTATCAACATGTATCTCAAGACCTACGAGCATGAAACGCAGGCGCCTGGCAGAGAGATTTCAGTACGGACAATGTACTGAGTATGTAAAGCATGAAAAACAGCATAATAGAGACATCAGAGTAACATGAAACATGAGAGAGAAAATAAACTTGTACATCTGAGCTGTTTCTATGGACCAATGATATGCATAAATACCGTGCATCTTAACTGCCTCTTGTTACGCCCATAGTTTTATATGTTGAGATTTATAAGTATGGACACTGGAGTTACCTTCAAGAATATATGAGATTATATGCGCCAGTCTTATGGTTATGAGGGTTTAAGTTCATATAATAAGCTATGGAAGGATTGAAGGGCAAGTGGATTATGAAAATTAAGTTTGTTGGATTTTATGGAAAAATATGAGGGGCAATTTTGGTCCAACTTTGAGAAAGAATATCTTTTAGTATATGAGGAGTTTTGAAGAAAATCAAAAGCTTAAATTGAAGTTCGTAAAGTCTAGTTTTCAATGCAATAAACCGCTCACTGATACGACGTCAGAGTAGAGAATTATGGACGTTACAAGTTAGGCTGACAGATCAGAAACGCGCTGCTACAGTACTGCTACAGTACCGACTCTAGAATTCTTTAAAAGGGGTTTTACCCCTTATTTTCATCAAGAACACCCTCTAAGCCTCCCCAAAAATCTAGAAACTTCCACCAATTTCCACACGTCAAATGTTTAAGCCCAAATAAGCTGTAATCCCCGAATTCTAGCCCGGACAGCATATAGTTGCGATTACAAAATCGTATAGCGACGAGTTTTGGCTCAAGTTCAAGGAGGAAAGTGAAGATATAGCAATAATATTGGGAGTAAGGTATTAATTTCCTATTATTAATGTTTATTTCAGTTTACTTACAGAGATAAAGTCGTTAAATAATCGTATAGCGAGTTGGCTAATTATGGAAATTGGAAAACATCGTGTGGGATGTTTATAGAACATGACGGTGTTGGAAATAATGTTGTTGATGTTGGTATTGTTGTTGTTGTTGTTGGTTGCTGGATTGTGTTTTCGGGCTAGGCATATAAACAGGAGAGATCTTTTAAAAATTTGCAGATTCTAAAAAGGATTTTAATTAAGGGCTTGAGACAAGCATGTGACGATAAGCCTAACAATAGTGTGAATTCTCTTGAATGTAGATTTCCGACCTTAGGAGGGCAAGCGCTAAGTAGTTAAGGTTAAGGCGACTGAAAAGGTAAGTTAAGTCTAGTCTCTTTCTTTCTAAAGGCATAATCATTTTGTTATAAACCTTTGTGTCGTACCCATAATATCCTTGGTTCAACAAAT
The DNA here is from genome assembly GCF_029784015.1 of Lycium ferocissimum. Taxonomy (NCBI): domain Eukaryota; kingdom Viridiplantae; phylum Streptophyta; class Magnoliopsida; order Solanales; family Solanaceae; genus Lycium; species Lycium ferocissimum. The sequence goes on along the minus strand of NC_081344.1, from coordinate 13,435,252 downwards.
TCTAGAAGCCCACGAATCTCATGATCCTTATGATGTTATTGAGCTTCTAAAGGCATGATTCTTTTCCTACCAACCCATGCATGAATTCCATAAAATCCTCATTTCCAAGAATGTTAGAGATTCATGACTCTTAAAGTTTTTATGATGCTAAAGATGAATAATTTTTTTTATGATAACCATGACGATGATTATGAGGGATTTATTTATCAAAGCTCCAAGGCATATGGATTTCATGTTATTATGAGATAATTTTATTCATAGATATTTTCAAGTACATGAGCTTTATATTATTATGAGATGATTGAGCTTACTTTACAATTTCTTAATTTCCTTCATTGTCGGTAATCTCACCTTATGACCCTTGTTCCTTCAAGGTGGGATAAACAATGATGATTGATCCATAATATACTCGGAGACTACCAACCTTACGTCACTCCGACATAGTTGTGTCTTTTGATTGGGCTCTCATGCATGCTTTATATATATATATGTATGTATTTTCTCACACCGCGCCGCGCTATAGTCGGCCGGACATGGCACGTAGATGTGCACACCACTGCAGTGGGCATGTTATGATATTACCCTAGATGCGGGAGGCCCGGACACGGGCTAATGATTATAACACCGAGCCTTAATGTCCGGGCATGATACTATATATATATATTAATATATATATATATATATATGACACCGAGCTTTAATGGCCTGGCATGGTACTATATATATGTATAAGAATATTTTTTTTTTTAAAAGGCTAAGCATGCATGACACCGCCTCATGAGGCATCCAGATGTACAGGTTATCTCTCATATTCCATGTTATCTTTCATATCTATATTATGTTGTTATTCATGCCTTACATACTCAGTATATTATTCGTACTGACATCCCTTCTTGTGGACGCTGCACTCATGCCCGCAGGTAGGCAGAGAGACGGATCAGACCCGTAGGTGTTCTATCAGCGGATTCTCGGGGAGCACTCCACCTACTTCGAGTTGCAGTCTATTTGGTATTGTCCTTATGATCATTGTATTCTATGTAGAGGCTCGTAGACGTGTGTGTATAGTTAGATGTTTTATAGCTCCACCGGTTCATATTGTTGTATAATATATTGGTGGCCTTGTCGGCCTTATTTTGAGCTCTTGATACTTTATTGTTAGCCTTGCCGGCTTTATGATATACGTTATGTTGTGGAGACCTTGTCGGTCCGCATATGTGCTGAATGAGCTGATATTCCTATTTTGGGCTTTTTCTGCATGCAGGTGTTCTTTGAGTTATGGTTTATAATGTTCAAAGTAACGGATAAGTCAGGTGGTTTCCGGCCTACGGGTCGGAGCCCGTCATACTCCTGGTAGGGGTGTGACACCTCTGAGGGCTAATGTTATGCGTAAATACTGTGCATGCATGTATGAGGTCATACATATATATACATGCGTATATAATTCCTGCCAAGCCTTTGTGGGTATCCCATCGTATTGTGTCATATTGTATCGTATGTAATATATATATATAGCACCTGAGGGGTCTCGGGTCCGTATATGCATATGTATATGTATACATAAATGCAATGCATTTTATAAACATGACTGGAGTACAGGTGTCTCTAAAGACCAACTGAATCTAAGCAAGACTTTCTGGAGATAAACAATATGGAGCATGAATCAAATGGATTCTTCCTAACTCTAAGAGTAGAATCATTATGGATTAACGTTACGTATATGTTCGGTTCACAAGGATCATGCCAAAAGAAAGAAAGAAAGAAAGAAAGAAAGAAAGAAAGAAAGAAAGAAAGAAAGAAAGAAAGGGAAGAAAGGGATAGTCTTACATACCTTGTCGTCTCCTTAACTACTTAACGCTTATCCTCCCGAACTTGCAAATCTACCTTCAAGATAATTCATACAACAATCAGACCATAGGGACACTTACACACTCAAACTTGGCTAGTTAATAAGTTAACGGAATTCGGACAACATTTTCCCTATATTATCTACTCCGAACCAATTCCAAAACAGCTCCCAAACATCAATAACAACATTACAATAACATAAACAAGATACTACATGACAAACATATACAAATCCGTCCAAAACTTTCTTTGAAAATTAGTCCATAGGCCAACAACATCAACATATCAAACTACAACCTTTATGACATGTTTTCCTTTACTTTAAACCATTAAAATCCTCCAAAAACAACTTAATATCAAAGTCAAGATGAAGAACATACCTTATACTTGATGAACTTCAACTCACACAACTTTATTCAAGACCAAACTCACTACAACATCAAGTAGAAGCAAGAACGAACACTTTTCATGAACTCATTAAAGATTTGAAGATTGATCATTTCTTAAAATAGTTTGGGATGTTTATGGATGAGTAGGGACGGTTGAGAGAGAGCTTGAAGGGTCTAGAAGATCTGATATTGGTAGTAAATGAACCCAAGGTCATGTCGCTCTTATTTATAATCAAGAAACAAGTCTCTGCCACATCAATTCGACGGTTCCATCAATGTACAACGACTATTCCGTCATTTTTTGACGGCTCATAACTTACTCCTACTTCTCCAAATTGCAATCTGCCAGTTGAATTGGAAAGAAAACTTGTAAAACTTAAATTTAGATAGTTATGCATCCTATAACTCCTCATATTCTAGGAGATATAACTCTCTAAAGTTGGACCAAAATTTTCTGTCAAAATTTTGCCAAATTTTCTCAAATTTTTGACAAACTTAATTTCTTCGATTTTCTTGATCCCTGAACCTTTGAACACTTTCTTAGCACTTGTTAGGAGTATTCCTTAAGCTTATAAGGATTTTATAACCTCTCCGAGCTTACGTTAGTTAACTAACGACACAAACGACGTGAAAATTTTCAAGGTGTAACAGCCCCCATACACGTGAGATATACAAAAGACCTAATCCAAATCTAGTTGGCTAGTTTAAGTCTTTGTAATAGCTACAAATCTATATCTTATCTATATATCTATATAATTGTAAGACTTAGGCCTAGTGACATGGAACTCTCTAAGGACAATATTACCATTTATCTTTTTTGTCAAATTTTTGCCTTTTAAATATTTTAATTACCTTTTTTATAAACCTAATTACCCTAATACAAAGATAACCTTTCGCGCCTCAACCCACTGTTCATACGAACAGGTGTTCTCCTTCCTAGAAGATCATTGTGCTCTTACTAAAAAGCTATTGTCACGCCCCGAACCATGGACTGGGCAAAACACGGCACTCGATGCCATACTGCATATGACCGAGCGAATCACATGGCTTGCTGAATCATCATGAGGCATACATGAGCGGAAATATAACATGAATGTGATGAGCTTTTATAAAACATGAGAATCATAACATTTATAAAATACTGGTTTAAAACATGAATGCGGAAATATCATAAATTGAGCCCAAGATGGCTACACGACTCTGAGTATCTGACATAACTGACTGACTAGTCTATGAAACCTCTAACATGAACATGAGTCTGCTAAACAAAACTGCTGGGACAAGGCCCCCAGCATACCTTTAATGCATAACTAATAGGTAATAGATAACTAACTAAACCCTGAAAGAGATGGGGCTCACCAATAAGCTGATACGTGTAGAGTCCTACTAAGCAGATGCGTCGTCCTGTAAATCTGTACCTGCATCATGAAATACAGGCCCTCGGGCAATAAAAAGGGAACGTCAGCATATTGAATGTATTGGTATGTAAAGCAACTGAATGAAATAACATGGGACATGAAAAAATATGATAAGGAGTGAAACTGAAAACCTAGACATGAACATGAGTATATATACATATATATATAAGTAAAATATCTATGGGAGAGCTTGCTTTTATCGGCTGTAACCCCCCG
>NC_081344.1:13407522-13431284 GCF_029784015.1 Lycium ferocissimum | reverse complement strand
GGGCCCTAAGGGGGCCCGGGTACGCTATATGATGATCATGATAGATGATATAATGATATGATGATACGATGAATGATATGGCATCGAGCCCCAGAGGGGGGGGAGGTAAGGTACACGACTTTTTCCCCGAGTCCCATAAGGGCGGACGGATATGATTATAGATGATTTCATTTAGAAAGGGATTCTTGACTATAGTTTCCCCCCGAAATTTTATTTCAAAATTTTTTTTTGTATTTCATTTTTTAATTGCTATCGCCCTTTTTTTTGGAGGTTTTAACCGCCGGGATCTTTTTGGGATCCGCCCCCAGAATTTTTCCCTTTTATCCCCCTTCTGGCTCATCATTGAGACCTAACATTTTTTTTATCCGGGGAAAAGGGGGCCCTCATAAAAATTTTTCCCCCTTTAAGGGTTCCGAGACAGGGGTTGGGGAAATTATTTCTTGTGTTTAACTTTTTTTTGGGGTTTTCCCATTCGTATGGGGCCTTTCCCTTGCGTATATATTTTTTAGAAGTTTGTGTTATGGAGCCGCCGGGTGGGACTTTCCCCCTATTTATGATAGCCTTGCCGCTTAAGGGATGTTATTCCGTTGAAATTTGAACCCCCGGAAGGTTTGGATATGTATACAACGCGCAGTTTTAGATGACGTTTCCCCCCATATATAAGTTCTTTATCATGCTAGTTGGGGAATTTTGCCAGGGGTATAAGTGTCCCTGGGGACTAGCGGCTTATCGGCGTGTCTAAGAACTTCGGATATCTATAGAGGAAATGAGTATCTAAGATAAACTCAACAACAAATATGGTATGCCAGACTATGGGGAAGACTTATCAGGTAAAAATTAAGCGAAGGCCAAGAGTCAACGAAGAACCTCAAAGGAGGTAATAGAGAAATGACGGGTCTGATTGGAACAAAGCTGGCGACAATGAACTCTCATAGAACAAGCAAAATAATGGTTCTTCTAGAAAGGAAATGTCTATGATTGAAAACTACAGACAACGGAAAGAATGAAATGATTTGAATTCTCTGCGTGATAAGGAGCCTGGTTCACATTTCAGAAAATTTCCAAATTATCCCTAATTTATTAGCCGGATTAAGGGATTAGCAACCTTAAGAATAAGTTGAAAGAAAAGGATCCTTGAAGAAGAGATTTGAGATATTCTTGGAATAGGCACAGTAATTACCGATAGCCAGACCGAGCATAAGAAGCCTTATCAAGAACAAGAGAGGATCAAGTAAAGTATATAGATGAAAGGAAATTTCGACGTGACATTAGCTAGAAGATAAAATACCACAAGGATCGATTCAGTTGCTACAGGAAAGCCAGGGATACTACATTATCAGTTTCTGAGGTTATCCTTAAGGGGGGAAGAATAAGTTAAATCCCAAGAAGATGAGGGCACAGAACATCTGTGAAGCGTAAGGAGGCTACGTGGAGATCAAAAGAAACAAGGATTTCTATTATATTGGGATAAAAGGGAAGATAAGACCAAAATTGGATAAAAGTATATGATAAGTATTGGGTAAACGAGTATATGAGGAGGTAAATGACAAAAGTCGAAGAGACAACGAGAATGATAAAGTATGAGGAGTTAGTCGGCAGACGAGTGATACAAAAAAGAGATGACCGTGAGTACGAACATAAATTTTAGCCACAAAAGGAGGAGAATAGTACCCAAGAATTGATTGGGCAAGGAATTTGGAGAACCCGGGAATACACCCATTGATAGCAAATCAACAGTAGCCAAGAAACACCAAAGGAATTGTGAAACCATGAATATAGAGTCTACATATACGTAAGGATGATGAGCTAGTAATTGCACAAGGAAGAACTGTATATGTTAAGAAGAAACCATGTTATTGCTCATACCAAGGATTCCAAGTAAGATTAATCATCAGAAATTGAGGCGTTTCAGTATAAGGAATTATCGAGTACTACTGCAGTAAGACTGGAAATGCCACAGATTCAGTGTAAGAAAACCCAAAAGGGGTAAGGAATATTAACTAGTGGAGCAGAATCAATCAGTGCCGACACAGCTGAATGGTATGCAGACAAGAGATAGAGTAACATTGCAGCAAGAGAGGATTGTCGCTCCAACAAATCGATATAGCATCATAAGTCTACAAATTATGGTTACGACTTATTAACTTAAGGTGTATAGCCTCCAAGGCACCGCGAAGAGGATCATAAGTTGCGAATAAGTTCAGTTCCGAATGAGTGAATATGACTGCAAGTAAGTAAAGTAAATACCAAAAAATGCCGGTGAGAATATTGACATCAATGTTAGAACGAGCTCTCCTACAACATTCAAGGACGAATGTTTTTAAGGGAGGAAGGATGTTACACCCCGTATCTTTGAAGAAGCACTTATCAAATTTGAAACATAAGTACATTAAGTTATCATTGAGTAAAACTACTTTGGAATATAAGGAGCAAGAATTATTAAGTATATTTAATGAGTGAAGGATGTATATAAGGTATGCCGGAAGGTTTTATAAGAAAATGAGCGGAAGAAATGGAGTGGTACGACTTTGGAGAAAGAATGGGTAAAGTTTCATGTGAAAATTTTGGTCCAATTTGAGGGAAGAATATCTCTTAGCATATGAAGTGTTTTGAAGCGAAACAAAAGCCTAAAATGAATTTCGTCGAGTCTAGTTTCCAACGCAATAAACCGCTCATCGATACGACATCGGAGTAGAGAATTATGGACGTTACAAGTTAGGCTGACAGAGCAGAAATGCGTGCTACAGTAACTGCTACAGTAACCGACTTGCTACAGTACTGCTACAGTGACCCGACCCGACTTTTGAACCTTATAAAAGGGGCAAAACCCCATATTTTTCACCCAAAATCAGATTTTAAAGCTCAGCAACATAAAGGGCAATTATGCCATAAAAAGCTGAGGGTTTGAGTGATTTTCAAGTGGCGGAGTATTAATCGAAGCTCGGATAACGCATAGATGTGATTCTAGTATGGTTTTGCGGTGGATTCAAGGTGGATATTGAAGATATCGTTGTTTTAAAAAAAATAAGGTATGAATCCCTCCTTATTAATATTACTTTTGGTTTATTTACGAAGCTAGAGTAATTAAATGGTTGTATAATAAAGTTGTTGGTTGAGAAATTGGACAAACATCGCGTGGATGTTTTATGGACTATTTTGGTATTGATAATGATGTTTTTGATGTTGGTGCGGTTGTAGTTGTTATTTTGTGAGTATTGTGATTTCGGGCTACGGATATAAACAGGGGAGATGCTGCCCAAATTTCGGCAAATTTTAAGAGGATTTAATTTGAAAACTTAAGACAAGGATATGATAATGAGCCTAACAATAGTATAAATGGCCTTATATGTAGATTAAGGGACTACGAATGATCTTATGTAGATTGCAAGACAGAAAGTAAGTTGGAAAAGTCGGAAAGTAAGTTGGAAAAGTCGAGAAGTAAGCTTCCATGTATGTTAAAGCTACTTCCTTTCTTTCTAAAGGCATGATTCTTTTTCCTATGAACGCATGCATGGATTCTATAATATTCTTATTTCCAAAAATCCCGAAGCTCATGATTATCAAAGTTCTTATGATGCTAAAGATGGATGTTTCTATGATGGTAACAATGATGATGATTCCATTTCTTAAGATTCCTACTATTGAGACCTTTTTGACTATTCGCACAAAGGTGTGCTATTCACGAAGATTATACTTGGGTTACCATAACCCTAGTGTAGTACTCCTCTCTAGTTAAGAGCTAGTATAAGAATAGTTGAGTTATATGAGATGATTGAATGTCAGGAGGTATAATTAGTGGATATGTTGTTTATAGGCTATTATGTTGCCTTCGAGTTATCATTATATGTATACGCCTGGCCTACGGGTCATGGAGTTATCGCCTGGCCTACGGGTCATGGAGTTATCGCCTGGCCTACGGGTCATGGAGTTGTTGCCTGACCGACGGGTCACGTACCTGACCTACAGGTCATGGAGTTGATTATACCTGACCGACGGGTCACGGAGTTGCTTATACCTGACCTACGGGTCATGGAGTTGATTATACCTGGCCTATGAGTCGCGAAGTTTTATTTATGGAGTTATGTTATCTATCCCTGACCTTCAAATCACAAAGTTATATCTATAGAGTGATATTATCTTGCCTCAGATGAGAGGCAACCCCGGTAGAGCACCTCCAGATGCTTTCTTGAAATATCCAGAGTATAGTTTGTTATTTCATTTCAGTTGTTATCTTGCCTTACATATTCAGTACATTATTCGTACTAACGTCCCTTTGTCTGGGGGCGCTGCGTTCATGCCCGCAGGTTACGTAGTCGGACAGACGATTCAGCTCAGTAGGCTTCCCCTCAGCCACAGTCAATGCACTCCACTTGGTCCAGAGCTGCAGTCCCTTTAGTGGTATGCTATTTTGACATGTATATATTGGTGTGACAGGCCCTTGTCCTGTCCTTTCTGCAGCTCGTGTTCCCTAGAAGTCTGTAGACAGTTGTATGTAGTTGGGATATTATATAATCATGTTGGCTCTCTATTTTGTTGTTCAGCCTACATAGCAGCCTCGTCGGCTTGCTCAATTGTGTATATATATTTTGGGTGTGTGTGCGCCTAGTTCAGACGAGATAGACAGCATTTGTTTAAATATATTCAGATTACGGCCTTGCCGGCTGGTTGATATTGTTGGTGTGCAGGTAGGCCTTAGCAAAGTTTCGAATTTAGAGTGGTTCGCTCGAGGCCTAGTTTGGCATCGAGTGCCAGTCACGCCGCTCCAAATTTGGGGCGTGACAACTTCGCAAAAAGTTTGCGATATTTAAGAGTCTGCAATAATATTCTGAGATATTCTGCATGATCACCCTCACTACGGGAATACACCAGAATATCATCAATGAAAATAATGACGAATAAATCAAGATAAGGCTTGAAGACCCTGTTCATAAGATCCATGAAAGCAGCTGGCGCATTTGTCAACCCCAAATGACATGACAAGAAATTCGAAATGCCCATAGCGGGTTCTGAAAACGGTCTTCGGAATATCAATTTCCTTAACCTTTAACTGATGATAGCCTAAAGTTGATCAAATAAGTCATCTATTCTAGGAAGAGGTTACATGTTCTTAATGGTGACTTTGTTCAACTGGCGGTAGTCAATACACATGCGTAAGGAACCATCCTTCTTTCGGACAAATAAGACTAGGGCACCCCAAGGTGAAACACTGGGCCTGATAAACCCTTTATTAAGAAGATCTTTCAACTGGTCTTTTAACTCTTTTAACTTCGCTGGAGCCATTTTGTATGGCAGAATAGATATCGCCTGAGTGTCGGGGAGTAGATCAATTCCAAATCCAATCTCCCTGTCAGGAGGGACTCCGAGAAAATCTTCGGGAAAGACCTGTTGTTACACCCCGCACTTTCAGAGCATGAGCATGCCACGTACTTTACCGTAGTAATGGAGTATCGGAGACGTCCCATGAATTTTTGGAAGGTACAAGCCATGTGAAGTACGTAACAATGAAGTAAAGAATGAATTACGATCTCGTAAGTCGTAATCGGGAAGGACAATCTTGAAGCACAAGAACATGACCATTATCAAGTATAATAAATGATAAATATCATATAGGGAGAGTTTTGGAAGATTCCAGGACTAAGCGTATCAAAGAAAATAAGTTTGTCGAAAATTTGAAAAAAGTTGGCAGAATTAAGGACATAATTTTGGGTCAACTTTAGAGGGGTATATCTCTAGGTATATTAGGAGTTTTAAGGTGTTTCAAAAGCCTAAAATAAAGTTCGTCGAGTCTAGTTACCAACGCAAAAACCACTCATCGATACGACGTCGGAGTAGAGAATTATGGATGTTACAAGTTAGGCGAGCAGAGCAGGGTTAAAGCCATGCTACAGTGCTTCTACAGTGTTGCTACAGTGCCACCGACTTTGGCACACTATATAAGGGTTAAAACCCCTTTTTTTGTCATAATAAATCCCCCAAATGTTCTAGAGAGATCATCCACCATATGAGAGCATGCATATAACATAAAAGTGAGGATTTTGAGAGATTTCAAGTTACGGAGTATTAATCGAGGTCCGGACAACGTGTAGTCGCGCTTATAGTTTCGTTTTGCATTGAAGTTGGCTTGGAATCAAAGTAAATATTGAAGATATTCCTATTCTAGCAAGAATATGGTATGAATCTCTCCTTATTAATATTAATTTCAGTTTATTTACGGAGATAAAGTTATTAAATAGTCGTATAACAAGTTGAATAGTTGAGAAACTTGGAAAACATCGTGTGGGATATTTTATGGAGGCTATTGGTATCGATAATGTTGTTGTGATATTGGTATTGTTGTTGTTGTTGTTTTTGGTTATTGGATTATGATTTCGGGCTAGGCATATAAACAGGGGAGATGCTGCTCGAATTTCGGCAGATTCTAAATGGATTTTAATTGAACGCTTAAGATAAGCATGTGACAATGAGCCTAACAATAGTATGAATGGTTTACATGTAGATTTATGAGCTTGGAAGGATAAACGTTGAATAGTTAAGGAGACCAAAAGGTATGTTAAGGTTATTCCTCTTTCTTTTGAAGGCATGATTCTTTTCCTATGAATGCGTACACGACTTCCATAATACCTTATTTCTGAAAATACTAGCAGTTCTTGATTCTCAAAATCCTTATGATGCTAAAGACCAATGTTTTCTATAAGGACCATGATGAGGATTATGATGATCCCATTTCTGGATATTCCAAAGTTATGGTTTTTATGTCATTATGAGATTACTGAGTTGGTTTCAAGATTTTTGATTATATTTGTTGATGTTGACCTCATCTTATGATTTTGTTCAAAAAGCATTATTCCTATGTTATGATTCCATATATGTTTCCATAACCTTCTTACTTCCAAGAGTTAGAAGTTCATGATTCTTAAAAGCTTCTTATGATACTAAAAATGAGATGTTTTCTATGATGAACATGATGATGATGATCTTAATTCTAGAAATTCCAAAGCTTATGATTTTAATGCTATTATGAGATTATTGAGCTTATTTCATGATTATCTCAATTTTATTCATCGTTGTTGATCTCACCTTATAATAATTGTTCCTTCAAGGTGAGATATAGCGATGATGATTGCTCCATAATATAAATCGGAGGCAACCGACCTTACATCCCTCTGATATAGTTATGGCTTTTGATTGGGCTCTCATGCATGCTTTATATATATGTATGTATTATCTCACACCGCGCCGCGCTATAGTCGGTCGGGCATGGCACGTAGATGTGCACACCACAGCAGTGAGCATGTTATGATATCGCCCTGGACGCGGGCTAATAATGATAACACCGAGCCTTAATGGCCGGGCATGATACTATATATATGACACCGAGCTTTAATGGCCAGGCATGGTACTATATATATGTATAAAAATATTTTTTTAAAAGGTTAAGAATGCATGACATCCGCCTCAAGAGGCATCCATATGTACACGTTAACTCTCTTATTTCATATTACCTTTCATATCTATATTATGTTGTTATTCATGCCTTACATACTTAATACATTATTCATACTGACGTCCCTTCTTGTGGACACTGCGCTCATGCCCACAGGTAGGCAGGCAGATGGATCAGACCCATAGGTGTTTTATCAGCGGATTCTGAGGAGCACTCCACTTACTTCGGAGCTGCAATCTATTTGGTATGATCCTTATGATCATTTGTATTCTATGTAGAGGCTCGTAGATGTGTGTGTACAGTTAGATGTTTTATAGCTCCACTAGTTTATATTATTGTATAATATATTGGTGGCCTTGTCAGCCCTATTGTCCTTATATGTACATATGTGTTGAATTATCGGATATTCCTATGTTGGGCCTTTTCTGCGCGCAGGTTTTCTTTGAGTTATGATCTATAATGTTCAAGGTAACGGATAAGTCAGGTGGTTCCCCGCCAACGGGTCGGAGCCCGTCATACTTCTCGTAGGGGTGTGACACCTCTAGAAACTCATTTACAACTGGGACGGACTGGAGAGTTAGAGTCTGGGCATCTGAATCCTTGACTCGAACTAGGTGGTAGATATAACCCTTGGAAATCATTTTTCTGGCTTTTAGGTAAGAAATAAACCTACCCCTGGGTACCACTGAATTACCCTTCCACTCTATAACTGGCTCATTTGGAAACTCAAATTTCACTACTTTGGTTCTACAACATACTGTGGCATAACATGAAGCTAACCAGTTCATACCCATGATCACATCAAAGTCTACCATTTCTAATTCTGCTAAGTCAGCTACTATTCTGCGGTGATAAACTAGAAATGGACAACCTCTATAAATACTCCTAGCTATGACTGACTCACCCACTGGGGTGGACACCTCAAAGGGTTCATGCGATTTTTCTGGTTCAAACCCAAATTTCTTAGCAACAAATGGGGTTACATAAGATAAGGTGGATCCTGGGTCAATAAGGGCATAAACATCGAATGTGAAGACTGTTAATGTACCTGTGACCACATCTGCACGAGCTTCTGTATCCTGACGACCTGTCAATGCATATAAAAAATTTTGTCCTCCGCCTGTGTTTCCAGACTTAGCTGCATTGTGCCCCTGCTGGGCCTGATTATTACGAGGGACTGCTAAATTCGTGGACTGCACCACGTTACCTCCGGTACCTTGGCTAGCTGGCGGACAATCTCTCTGAAAATGACTCTCTGGCCACAACCATAGCATATATCCATACCCATATAACACTCACATGAGTGTCTCTTATTACACTTATCACATATCGAATTGGTATAAGTCGACTAACGCACACTAGCCTGGGAGTAAAAACTTAATGGCCTAAAGTTCTGTTTCTTATCATTATAGAACTTAGGAACTGGGGGCACTTGCTGTGGAAGGAGTAGGTCCTGTTGACCTGTTCTTAAAGAACTTTCTGTTTCCGTTCCCTCTAAATTGACCTGTAGATTTGGCCCTCATGTTGAATTCTATCTTTCTCTTTCTGTAGGGCTTCCTCTTCCTTCAGCCTCGTCTCATTTCCTTGTACAAAAGCAACTATTTTTGAGATAGTCATCCCCCCGTTCTGTGCAGCAATATTGGCCCCATCGTACAAATAGGGATCAATACTACCAACAAATCTCCTCACTCTTGCCCTCATATCCAAAAGATCATAAGTGGAGCATGCTTAGCCAGACTAACAAACTCCAAATAGTAGTCTTGAATCGACCCGCCATTCGCTTAAGCTTCGGAATTACTCGGCCTTAGCTTCTCGACTTCTATTGGCATGAAGTGATCTAGAATGCGCTTACAAATTCATCCCGTGTAGCATCGAGTTCATCCTCACCTCGAGATAATTCCCAAGATTCGTACCAAGTGTTAGCAATGCTCTGCGGTGATGAGCTTCAAAAATAGCGCTTCGGTCTCCGTAATCGTTATAATCACGAAGATTTTCTAAAGCGCATCAATGTAGTCCCGAGGGTCCTCGTCTTTTTTGTCCCCGAAGACGGGGGATTCATCCTAAGAAAGTCCTTAGTCTTCGAAGACTCTCCATTATTCCCTGAACTTGACCCAGATTCCTGATGTTGGGCCTGAGCTGCTACCAGTTGCGTAAGCACGTTGATAGTACTCCTAACATCCCCATCTGAATCACTAGGAGATGTAACTGTAGGAGCGGTTAGGGTTGTTGAGTGAGACAATCCTAAATGTCTTGGTGGTCAACTGTTTATATGTGTGGGGCCCTCATACATATAAAAGTGACCCCACTGGACACGGTTTCATAGACTCCCTAAAGACACTTGAACCTAGGCTCTGATACCAAGCTTTGTCACTCCCCGAACCATGGCCTGGGCAAATCACGACACTCGGTGCCATACTGTATGTGACCGAGCAAACCACATGGCTTGCTACATTATCATGAGGCATACATGAGTGGAAATATAACATGAATGTGATGATCTTTTATAAAACATGAGAATCATAACATTTATAAAATGCTTATTTAAAACATGAGTGCGAAAATATCATAGATTGAGCCCAAGATAGCCACATGACTCCAAGTATCTGATATAACTGACTGACTAGTCTATGAAACTTCTAACATGAACATGAGTCTGCTAAACAAAACTGTCGGGACAAGGCCCCAAAGATACCTTTAATGCATAACTAATAGGTAATAGATAACTGACTCAACCCCGAAAAAGATAGGGCTCACCAACAAGCTGATATGTGTAGAGTCCTGCTAAGTAGATACGTCATCCTATAAATCTATACCTGCATCATAAAAGGCAGGCCCCCGGGCAATAAAAAGGGAACATCAAAGACATTGAATGTACTGGTATGTAAAATAACTGAATGAATTAACATGGGACATGGAAAAATATGATAGGGAGTGAAACTAAAAACCTAGACATGAACATGAGCATGAGTGTGTGTGTGTATATATATACATGAGTAAAATATCTATGGGAGAGTATTAGTATGACCGACATGTAACCACCACGTGAGCACGTGGCGTCTGATCTCTGCCCGATCACCTAAGCCATCTTATACCTTGCTGGGGTACAAGACATGAACATGGCATGAATGGATCCAAATCCCTCAATGGGGAAAACATGAAGGAATCGTCCTAACTGGGTGGAATGATCCTTATCCTACGGTGAAAAATGTCGTTTCAGGCTATCTGAGCTTTCTTGGTAATCTGTGCAACTCCCAAAAATATGAAGATAGAAAATAGGTGGCACTTGCTTCCCATGGTTTAATAGGTGGCACTTGCTGCCCATGGTTTTCATAAATCATAACTTGCATGTACGTGGATATCACTTCATAGTATTGTTGCATAAAAACGTGTAAATCATGTAGAGCATTTTCTGGAAAATCATCATAATAAATTACAACTTGCATGTAAGAACCCATAGGATGAAAAGCATGGATTTTTCATAGATTAGGACAGATTCTCAATAACCATAAAGAATTATCAAGAACTTCAATGAAGAATTACTAACAATTTCATACATATTATAATCATGGGACATGGGCCTAGGGTTATCATGATCATGGTTAAAAACCCTAGTTTTCGTAAAGCTTCATACTTTATGGAAGAAGAAGCGTGGGGAAGAACAATGATGTTCCCACACATAGATAGCAACCCTACATACCTTAATCGCTCCAAAACTTGAATTAAAGACTTGAACTTTGAAGAAGATTTCTAAAATCTTGAATCTTGAATCTTGAACCTTGAGATGGGTTTTCTTAAAAACCCTAGGTTAGGAACAATGATTTCTTGTTTAGATTACAAGGATATTTATTAGAATTGACTTGAAATGATTAGAATAGGCTTACCTTGGTGTTCTTGATGATGGGAGAGGGTAGGAGGTCGTTCTAGGGCTTGAAGGAATGAAAAATAATGATTTGGACTGATATGGATGAGTATATATACTGTCCTGGGTCGTAAATTATATGGCCACTAAATACGGTCCGTATTTCATAATATGGGTCGTATTTCGGGTCATATTTTTGGATTGCTTTGTGACTCTTCAGTAAAATAGCCATAACTCTTTGCATAGATGTCTTTTTGACATCCATAATATACCGTTGGAAAGGTATTTCAAAGCTCTACAACTTTCATCAAGGAATTTTTTCAAAATTCCAAATACAATCATCAAATACGGGCCGTATTTTAAAATGCGGTCCGTATTTAACAATATATATTCCCCAAACCAAATTCCAGAATGCTCAGTGATTTAGATGCCAAATTACGATTTGAAACACGAGCCATAAACTGAAATACGGTCCATATTCTGGGACGTAAACCCCCATCTGACAACTGAAGAGAAATTTCCGATTCCCACATTCTCTATCTGGTTTTCTAAGTCTAGAATCATGATCAAAGCTTAAGTTAAAGATATGGGTGTTACAATTACATAACTTAAACTGTCAAAATCCTGAATATGTTCCTCACTACGAAAACTTAGAAACTCCTCTAGATTGTGCATAGCAGGAAAACAAATGTAGATAACAACAACGATGCTGAACAACGGTTTGCGGCCGTGAGAATCCAACCAAGTCAGTTCTTCTTAATCACTTTTCTCCTAAAATGGTTAGCTTTTTCTCTCTTCAAAAGTTGATTTAATTCTTGGGTTTTCCTACTATCACATTAGTTTATTTATTCTTTCAAGTTTATTGAAAATAATGTCGCTGTTTTTTTATTTCCTCATTAGTTTAGTTGAGTTCGAAAGAATTGTCAAGAAAAAAAAATCCATGAATTAAAAAGGGCATATGCCTTGCGTTAGTTGTACTAATAAACTTTGTTTATACTTTGTAAATTATATACTGTGAGTTTCATTCCATGTTCTTTTAATATTTTTTTGTAACTCTCTTTCTATTTAGTAACATGTTCTTTTAACATGTTAGACAAAATTATCATCTCAATTTGTCATATCTCTGCTTTGCGATGGATTTTTTTACGGAAATTGGCAAAAGAGATAGAATCAGTCTAACAGCAAAATAATGAACAAACTTAATATGAAGATTTGCTTGAATTTCTCTATATTTATGCGATCAACTTGGCATTTAAATCTATTCTATAAATGTGTAATATAGGATGACAATTCTTAGGACCTGTTTGTCATGAGACTTATTCGTTATTTTTCCCAAAGATGTACTATATGTCATATTGAGGTACTAGGATTTCCTGTTCCTGTAAAATTTGTAAAGTCCATAGTATATACATATAGCCAACTCCTTTTTGTCTTCTTATTTTTGTAGCATTCTAAAGATACAGTTATGTGAAATGGCTTAAATGTTAAGTACTATAAGTTTTCTAAAATCATGAACTATGTCTCTGTTCTGATCATAATTATTAAAAGTTTAGACTTGTATTCCAAAATTTAGGGCGATAAAGAATCTTCACTGCTTCGGTTACGTAGCAATAAAGTTTGTATCTTTTGGTTTTATTTTTCTTTTCCAAATACATCACAATAAAGTTGGTATCTTTCGTTATTTTGTTGTCCATTTGGTGAGATTTGATTAATCTTGAATGTGTTCACTTAATGAGTTTTTCGTCTAACACTTTATGCATTGATGATGACACCAAAATATTTATTTGTTGTTTTCTTGTTTATGTTTGCTCGATAATTACTTTGCTCCACACCTTCATGTATAGTCAGGTTTTTGTTAAAGGTGTTTCTAGGGGAAAGTTGAACGTTCGAACTTCCATTGACTGACTTCTTCAACAATATCAGGGAGGAAGTTTATCATCCTTGCGAAATATCTGAAGGTACAAGTTCTTCATCATTTGGTTGGAGTTCTTTGTATTGAATCTTTTTTTTTTCCCTTTTTATATCGGGTTTTAGCAGAATATGAGTCCAAGTATGAGAATTTGGTGAAACTTTTTTCGCTTTGTCTTCTTTTTACTTTCGATTTCACTTTCACAATGTTTGTCTTAAGAGTGAAATTATGATTTGGCAGAGTAACTTGATTGCAGGAAGATCAAATTGATAATTATCTGCTCCATATGTTGCGTGATTTCAGTCATTATAGCTTTGATAGTTTAGCAAGAGTCTATCAATAGCAATTTTAGAAGTATTGATTCTTTGTCCGTTGCACTTCAATGGTTGGCTAAAATAGCGCACTACTATCTTCTTGGAAGCAACTATTTTTTATTTAAATTTTTTTTCAGCTTGTGAAAAAAAAAATGAAACTTTGATATATTGTTGTCCATGTATATTTTGGTTTATTTACTTTATGTGGAATTTCACTGGGTATGCTGTTGTTGTTGACTATTGAAAAGTAAGAAATAACACTAGTTAAGAACTTATTTTCTTTCCCTCTCCTCTTTCATGCTAAAAATCTAAATAGTAACTAATTGTAGAAAACTTGAGTGAACAGAGATTATAAAAAAAATAATGAGGTGGCGGAGGAGAGACGGGGTTTAGGATTCCTAGTTAGGATTTTTATTCATCTTTTTTCATAAATTTTTGGGTTTTCTCCGATTCTTCCATTTATTTAATGTTATTATCATAACAACTCAAAAGTCGTAAGAAAAACGGACACTTTTTACATAAGTGCAAAAGTCACAAGGTTCTAATACATACGGAACAAGTGTTCCACAAGGTTTGATGAAACCGTTGTTTCTGACAGTATTACGATATATCTTATGCACAATACCAACTGTCTTAGTATCTCTATATTTTCACAGTTTTTCACAGTTTTAACTATGTGAATATCTAGGCAGATATGGCCTTTTGGAAATATCATGAACAAATGTCATATTTTATTGTCTATAGTTAGGTATCAAGATAAGACAAGTGTGAGTAAAATCTTAGAATGTTATGTTTGATTCATCAATCTGTATCATCACAAGCCTGTACTATAATTAATTTGTTTGTTCTATTCATATTCCTACTAGTAGATATTGACTGCTGAAAGTTTAGCATTTTAACCACTTGAAATAGTAAGTGAAATGTTAGGTGTTGGCTTGAAGTAAAGCACAATACTTGAGACAGGGATAAATGTTCAATGTTCAATAATTTTCCAATCAATTCTTGAGTCTATTGTTGGTTTTCTTGAAACTAGTTTTCCTCTACTTCTATAGGGTAGTCTCTGAGAATGACTTGATGCAGGCTACAGATGAATTTTGAGGCAATGACAATCAATCATTAAGAGCTAGAGAGGATGATTTTGCTGCTTACGAAAGTTTTTTGCCGCCTCAATATTCTAGATTTACAGGTAAAGCAATGTGCCACTTTCTTTTAAGTTACTTCAAACAAGTTTGTTTTTAACCACGTAAGATTAGTTGATGATCTTAGTAGATAATTTTACATGTACTTTAATGTCACATTTCATCTTTGATTGGTTGTTGACAAACTTTTAACCTATAGTATGAAATGTTAGTATTTCAAGTGCCTATTATTTCAAGTGTCTGTCTTTAGTCTTTTTAAGATTGAGAAGATGGTGGCATTTACTTATGTGATTTTTCCTTCTTCTTTTTTCCTTTGCTGTTACATGTGAATTTAGGTGTTGATTTGCATAAGCAGAATAGGAATTTTTTTTCCAGCTCTGCCACAGTAACATTAACCAGAATACTTCTAGAATTAGTGGTTTCCCAATATTGCTGAATGTAGCAAAGAGGACACATAATTTGTGTTCTCCTAATAGATGAAATTGATCTCCTACTCAATGAAATTTATACTGTGATGGTTGCCTAATTAAATGAAGTCCAACCATAGAAAGTGAAGACCTCACAACCTATGAGCATTAAGGAATGTTATAAGAATAAGTTGGGAACTGAAGAAGACTACTTTTAAACAATGGACATGCTTGACAGTTGCATCAAAAACAGAAGTGCAGTAAAAGCCTAATGTAACGACTCGTTTGATCATTATAGTCATTTCGGCATTTTCGCCCCTTTCGGGGCATTGGTTAGCTCACTTTTGACCCGAGAGGACCGTTGGCAGGCTTCCTGAGGTGTCTAGACTTGATTCGGGCGACTTTTTGTAAAATATGAGCTTAATGTGAAAAAGAGTTGACCCAAAGTTGACTTTTGGGTAAACGAACCTTTTTCGAAAATCCGTCGATTCCGATAGGCCCGGATGGTCGTTTAGAACTTGTGTGTATATCTGATTCGGTCCCCGGTGCACTCGGATGCATTTTGGGACTTGGGTTGGGAAATTAAAATTAAGGTATCGGGGGTTGACTCGGTCAACAAGACCTCCGTTGGGAATTCGGAGGCCACGAGCGCATTCGTAGCATGTTTTTATGTGTGTCTATGTATGTGGTATGTGAGCAAGTGGCGTCCGGAATTAGTCGAAAAATCGGATTAAAGTGTGAAAAATTAGGTGGATTCTGGTGTCTGGTACCCGCTTTGGCGGCACTAGTACCGCGGCAGCGGTACCGCTGGAGCGGTCACCCTGCCGCTGGAATGGTCCTGGCCATTTGGGCTTGAGTGGTCAAAGCACCGCTAGAGCGGCACCGCTAGGGCGGTCTTAGCGTCGCCAAAGCAGGTGACGGGCAATGAGTTCATTTAATGAAGTATTAAAAGCCATTATTCTCTCATTTAATACCATTATGAAAATGGAGCTCTTGGGATCTATTCTTGGAGATTATTGGTAAAGGTTCTTGGTGGTAAGTTCTCCTAATCCTTTTTACTAATTCCTTGATCCTAATCATTATAGATTCCTCTTTCGTTAGTAATTCCTTAGTAATGAAAGATAAAAGTGGAATTAATGAATGTTCTATCTAGGCTTATTAATGATTAAATTGATGGAGTTTATGCTAGATTTTGATGAATCTAAGGTTGTTAATCATATATCTTCCATTATTAGAGTTGAATTCTTGAATCAAAGAGTTGGGGTTTATACCTAAAATTGGGCGTTTTGCTTGAATTTCGAAATTAGGTGAATCTATGAGTTAAATAGCAATTAGTTGTTATGTTATGATCACCTAGTGCTTAATTTGATATTTTACTCCTAAACTTCCCGTTTTGGCCTTATGGGCCCTGTTTCCCCAAATTCTAGGGTTGACCTAAATTGAATGATAGCAATATTAGTATCGTTCTTCATGATTTCTAATCTAGATTTCGAATATGCCTAGACTTCTTTGATATTGAGGCTCAACGGAAAGGCAAGGCAAAAGTGATTTGTCGGTGTTGTTGTTCGACCATCCAGGTAGGTTATGACTTACCCTTGGTGAGAGTTAGTGTAGCGAAGCATATATTTAGATTATATTGTCGAAGAAAGCATGTAAACTTTCGGGTATGAAGTTGGGTTGGATATTGTCTTAGGTTGGGCCCTATTGCGTGATTAGGGCTAGCCACCCCGTTGTGTTATGATTTGATTATTCTATTGTGTTGGCTCGATGCCACGTGCTTTCAGTAGATATTGGAATTTGTGTTTCCATCTTGATTTTGATATTATAGTACCTTACGGGTTGATGTTGATACGAGGATAGACTTCTATATAAATTGTGTAGTCTTTTATGAGATTGTTGGCGTACCTATGTTGGTAGTTATGGCACCGATATATTGTTGGCGAACTCATTGTTGGTACTTGTGTTATTGATCGATTATTGATGTTGATACATGTCACGACCCGACTAGGGCCGCGAGGGGTACCAAGACTACCGAGCACCGCTCATTCTATTACTTATCCTGCCTTCCTTCATAGTTCTCATCATTCATAATCATAGAAAACGACTTTCATTTAAAACATATTTACTTTATAAACATAAGCCCTTTCGGCTATCAAAATAATAATATACATACATGCGTATACATATGAGAAACCGGTGAGACCATACTACCCACCCATACGTATCTACGAGCCTCTACTGGAGTACTAGACATATGGACGGGACAGGGCCCCGTCGTGCCCAAAATACATGTACACAAAATGCTGTCTCAAAATAGCACCTCCGGAACAAAGGAGGGCTCATGTCAATCTGCTGATAGCTACTATGAGTCTGCACCGTCTCCCTGTCTACCTGTGGGCATGAACACAGCGTCCAAAGAAAACGGACATCAGTACGAAATGTGTACTGAGTATGTAAAGCATGATCAATATCAATATGGAAACATAATGGATAATCGTATGAAATAACATAAGATGGGAGACAATAGCATCCTCATCATAGCACTTACCTGCCTTCCGTAGGGACGTTCCATTTCTATTTCGTACTCACATACATACATTCATATCTTTGCACATACATAGCCCTTACTTGGCACTTACATGGTCTTAACATATTCATACTCTAATCGATGGCATATACATGGCATAATCGTACTCATAAAGATGTCATATATATAGCTTATTCGCACTCATATAGGTATCATACATGTAGCTTATTATATTGCGTACCCGACCATAAAGGTTCGGTGTTATCCTTAACATCATTATACGTCACATAAGCATATCATGATCTTAGCACGACTAATCATCATCTCACATTCATCATAACACATACATATACCTATCATAGTGTCGTATCTGTTTATACACATTTGAACAATATCCGTATTCGGCCACGTAGGGCTCGACAATATCCGTATTCGGCCACGTAGTGCTCGACAAAACAATAATGTATTCGGCCACGTAGGCTCGACCATATCCGTATTCGGCCACGTAGGCTCGACAATATCCTACATTTACCTTTCGTACCCGGCCATAACGGGGCTCGGTGTCTTTTATAATCACATACATCTCATATGCTTATCATAGCTTTCCATAAAACATGCATTTACATCAAGGACGTATCTATTAGAAATAATATCATTTCCATGACGTGAACTTCATAACATATACCGTATACTTACCATTGTTACTCGTCACATATGCGTATACATCATCATCATGCACCTCATAGGTATATTATAAGCTAAACATCATCATACGTATCAAAGACTCATCATTTCTAATCATCTCGTAAGCATATCATGGCACTATCATAATTGCTCATCATAATTCATCACAATGCATGCATGGGACTCATGGACGATTACACTTTATCGGGGTGACGTAAGGTCGTGAACCCCCGATTACATTATAGGGCATTCATGAACATTTCACCTCACCTCGAAGGAATTAGCACATAAGGTGAGTGTATACAATAACCAACATCAACGAACTATGGATAGCTTCATTAGCTTTATAGGAACATTATATCATAGGCTATAGCATCTCTTAGACTTAAGCTTACCGTATCGTTAACATACTCGTAACATATCTCTTATCTCGTATGGCTATTCATAAA
Source organism: Lycium ferocissimum (assembly GCF_029784015.1). Lineage (NCBI taxonomy): Eukaryota > Viridiplantae > Streptophyta > Magnoliopsida > Solanales > Solanaceae > Lycium > Lycium ferocissimum. Next base: position 13,412,552 of record NC_081344.1, on the reverse strand, counting down.
CAAGGACTCATGGTTTTCTAGAAGATAGGAAATTCATAAATAAGGAGGAAATTCATACCATAAGATTCATGCCTTAGAAGGAAAGATTGAGCCCTACATACCTTTGTCGTTTAACTATTCTACTGCTTGCTCGTTCTCCTTTAATGCACACGTTTTACCTTCAAGAGAATCTGTATCGGCATTAGCTACACAATTATATGAACGGGCTTACTAAAGCTAGAGAAAATTGGGCAGCATTTCCTTTGTCTATATGACTTCCTCCATATTCCATATTAGCTCCCAAACATCCGTAATATCATAAATAACAATCATCATTTATCTACATTATCCACATTTCATAATTTCACTTCAATTTTCCCATAATCATGGTCATAATTTACTATTATATTCTTCCATGTATAATGCTCATTCCATGTTCTAAATGTCATTCACAATCTACCTACAATCACAACATATCCATTTTCATGATGCATTCCAAACTACTACTCAACACTAGCACTATTCCCACATTTATAACCCATTTTCTATGTTCTAGTAGAATCCAAGTATTTCAACTTTTCAATACTTCAAATAATATGAAAAGATCATGAAACTCACCTTAGATGGTGTAGGAATAAACCTTGAGTGGTAATACTCTCCTTACACAAAAACCCTAGTTCACTTTTCTTGGGATTTCTTGACTTAGATGAACTTTGATGAATTTCTTACACTTGATTCACTTGATTTCTTGGTATTGATCTTTGATTTCCTTTGATTTCTTGTGGATGAAGAGTAGAGAGAGTTCTAGAGGGTTCTAGAGAGAAGTGGTGTGGAAATGAAATGAATTAATGAACGTGGGTCTCCTTTTAATAACTTAAAATCGATCCCGTTTGGGCAATTCTGCGCCCATTTTGACGGGCCGTATAAATTCCTACGGACCGTCAAAATGGTTCGTAGAACTGCCCAGTCAAAAAATGAGTCACTGTGACCATTTGACGCTGGGCTGGGTCAATTTGACGGACCGTAGGATGTCCTACGGACCGTCAAAAATTCTACGGGGCGTCAAATGGTCCGTAGGATTTCTCTGCTCAGACAGTCTGTCGTAGAATGGCCATAACTTTTTACTCAGACGTCACATTGACGAGCGGTTTGTTGAGTTGGAAACTAGACTCGATGAAATCCAATTTGGAAAAAAGAAACATACCAAAACTCCTCATATTCTAAGAGATATATCCCCACCAATTTGGACCAGAATTTTGTCCGAAAACTTTGCCAAGTTTTACCAAAGTTCCCACACTCTCAATTCCTTTATTTGTTTGTTCTTAAATCCTTATGGAAACTTCTTAACACTTATTTAACACTTTATTAACAATCCAAGGGATGTTATAACTCTTCTCCAAAACTTCATTAGGTCATCATTGATTCGATACTCATAAATCTTGCCCGACACATGACATATACCTTACTTTCCTTAACAACTTTCGTGTCCTACTTCACATGTCTTTGAAATCTTATCTAGAATCATCAAATGCTATTCCTTACTTATCGAAACACCATATACTTCATGCTCTTCCTTCGCCTATTCACTGTGCATCAACGAAAAATTTTTTGAGGTGTAACAATACATGCATTGCACGCATTTTCATGATATACTGTTGATACATTGTTGGCACTTGATGAAACACTGTGATGAGCTGGGCTCGATTTTAAACGAGAGTAACATGAGAGTCTGATATTCGATGTTAGTCCCGGAATCATGGATTGAGTGAGTGCATGGACTCCGCGGGTCCCCCAGGGTGGTGCCGGTGAAAACCCCTGTGGGCAAAGATCCAAGTCTCGTCTGTCTATTGGGCAAAGATCCAGGACAAGTGACACTTAAGACTTCACAAGTCACCTTAGGTTGTGCTACCGAGATGTCGATATTTCCTTCCGGAGTACATGTGTACACAACATTTGCATGGCATTACATTGCATTCATACATTATTGCATTGCATTGCATTACGGTTTATATTGAGATGATTTGGTGTTGCTATTTGTGATATTGGATTCAGATTGAGCATATTAAGACTTGGCACATTTAGGAGTAGATGCTCTACCTAGGCGATGACATGTACTTGGTTTCGACTACGTTTGACTTATACTTGTTGATTTATCTGCCTATCTTGCTTTATTGTCTGAATTATGTTAGCTATACTTAGTCGGCCTATGATACCTACCAATACTGTGGTTTTGTACTGATCTGCACTTGGTGCATTCTTTTATGAAGGCAGAGTACCAGGTTGGGTCTTCCTCCGTTTCCCGTGGCTGAGAGTCGCTTTCAGAATTAGCATCGAGTTTCCAGGGTGAGCATGAGTCGTTCACCGCCTTGAAGACTCCTCTTATTATTATGTTTTATTTTTCTACACCGAGACATAGACAGATTGATGTATTATTATATTATTCCAGACTTGTATTTATTTCTTAGATGCTCTTATATAACTTAGATCAGACCACGGGGTGCTTCCCTATTTCCGCACTATTTCTATATATATTATTGTGAGACTTACGTAATTATTTCTTTTCGCTTGCTTGATTTATTTATTCTTGTCTTTACTTCTCGTTGGGCTGAGGGTTCGCTTATCGAGGTGGGAAAGGTAAGTGCCCGCACGACTTACTCAAAATGGGTCGTGACACCTAAATATGTAGGTGTAAAATCTCCACTACTACTTTTCTTCAAGATTCTAAGAATTCAAAACTCAAAAAAGGGAAATGAAGGTGAAGTAAAAGAGTTGTAGCAAAGATTTGTGCACTTGAAGAAGAATGAAGTTGTAGAAGCAAGAAACGAGGAAGCATGTTGATCTAACAAAGCAAACAAGGTTTGAACATAATGAACTACAAAGGTGTTGTAGCTTCTTTCAAAAAATAAGATAAGCTCTTCATGGTTACCTAACCAGTCCCCTTCTTTTGGGTGTGTCACCCATGAGGGGTATGACGAAAATCGGGCCTGTAGACCGGATACACACTGGTGTAACAATTACCATAATTATCATATAACCGTTGTTCGATATAATATTACTTCAATAGACACACAAGCGAAACGGCCCATATATATATATATATATATATATATATATATATATATATATATATATATAGGAGCTAGGCGACAAGGCCGCTACAAACATCATAAGTGCCATAAAGCCGACAAGGCTAGAATATCTAAGCCAAAATGAGGCCGACGAGGCCAAACATGACATCTACATACACCACTATGTCTATGAGCCTCTAAGAGTGAGCATACAAAAGCATCATGGTCGGGATAGGGCCTCGACATACCCATAGCATGTGAACATATAGCACGACAACATAAGTATACCGAAAGATAGCAAGTCCGGAGTAGTGGCACTTGCTGACACCGCCGAACTCTGGAAGTCCCCCATCGTGTCGCTCTCCAAGAAATCTATCAGACCTTTGCAAGGCATGAAATGCAGCGTCCCGTAGGATGGGACGTCAGTATTGATAAAAGTACTGAGTATGTAAGGCAAGAATACAACAACATAATCAAGATACAAGTGTAAGTGGATGGAAGCAACCTAAAACTCCGAGGACATGTGACATGCATGAATAAGTTTCAAAATATATATATAGAATCATCATCCTAATGTACCTGGCCTTTTCGGGACTAGGTGTGTAACGTACCCGGCCATAATAGGACTCGGTGTGAAGCGTACTCGGCTACAATAGGACTCGGTGTGAATACCCAACTAATCAGTGGTTGCACAATAGGTGTCATACCCGGCTGACGATAAGGCGGCTAGGTGTGGTAAAATAATGTATCCATATATATATGCATGAAGGACTCATAAAAGTAACACATGGGCCTTTCGAAGTGACGTAAGATCGATAACCTCCGAATAACATTATGAAAATCAAATCAACATCAAGAACCCTTTAATGAGGCCAAACAATTGAGACAAGAATCTACTAACATAGCTAGGACACTATAAATGAAGCACAAGACATCAGAATAGAGTAAATTTGCTATGGAACGCTCATAGTCAAGTTCTAATTGGATTTGTACCAAAGAAGAAAGGAAATGAACACCTTACATACCTTAGTTTGTTGAGCTGAAGACTTGGACGAATCCTTAGCCCGACGTTCGAACCTATATTGAAGATACAAAGGTTCGAAGATACAAACTTAGTTACGCCCCACCATGATCGTATATTAGCGCATATATGTTGGATATCAATATAGTTCGAGGTTACGGGAATTCGGGCAGCATTTTCTATGTTTTTACTATGTTTCCCGAGTCATAGCAATACCCAATTCAACATATACAATAATAAAACATAATCAACATTCTTATTACTTCAATACAGTATTTCATACAAGACTTGTTTCATCTTTCGTCCAATTCGGCGTACTACGCGATAATCTGACGAATATAACTTCGGATTAACTCGATTCCATATTTATAGCTGAAGGATATTACCTTAATAGACTTTAGTGAACCCTTTCAAGTGTGGATTTCAATATTTAATTACCCTCGATTCTTCTTGTGCACGAATATTAAGTCTATAGCGCAATTTCGAGCCTTCTTGAGCTAATATGCGCAAATCCCTTTGTAATTATTGGTGAAATTGATGAGGTATATTTGGAAATGATTTCAAGGGTTTTTAGAGGTCTTGAAATGTGTAAAAGAATGAGGAAAATGAGAGGTGTAAGCTTATATAGGTCACAAGGTCGGTGGAACCGACTTCAATGTACGGCCTCAAAGTATTGGGCGTGCTTTGATGCACGACCTCTACTTTGGGCACGTACAATGAGTGAACCATCCAAGAAGTTTAAATCGTCCTTCTATGGTAATGTACGGGCAAGAAGGCCTTGGTGAAGTACGTCTGTTCTTTGAAGTACGGCCCGTACTTCATGGGCGTACATTGCCTTTGATTTCCAGCTTGTTTCGTTTTTAATTTCTCGTCGATTCGTTCAACTTCTTTCATGGCTCATATCCCTCATAGGCTTGAAGATACTTTCATTTTACAAGCCTACGTTGCAAGACACGTGACGT
>NC_081344.1:13389761-13407422 GCF_029784015.1 Lycium ferocissimum | reverse complement strand
GCCTTATTTTTTGGGTTTATTCATAAAGGCTTTTTGTATTCTACTAAGGCCGTATGTTTAAAACCTATAAATAGAGGGGCAACCCTCCTTTTTTAGGTTAGCTTTTTTCTCTATCACATGGCCGTAACCATTTGAAATATAAAGCTCTCTTCAAAGTATTTTTGGTCCCGGTTGTATTGTTCATCCACAGTAGTCACAACATCTTCATAATTTAAACATATTCAGGTTCATTATCGTTTACAATATATCACTTACACACATGTATATATATATTGGCCTTATTGTATAAATAAATAATTGAATCCCTTTGATATAAGAACTTATCTTTTTGAATCTTCTTAGTTGAATTTATGGCTGCTTATTGCGTAACCGTAGAGAAAAGACTTTGCGCATGAGTATATGATGGATAATTTTCTAAGACTCGTGTTTAGACTTAAATCGTGCCTACGGTGCAAAAACCTATCAAATCACAAGTCAAGGCAATATTTTAAATTATGAACCGTGCCCCTTGGCCACGATTGACCCTAAATATCTCTATTTTATTAATGTAACTTTCGTACTATGGCAGTTAATCTATTTTACACTATAGATTAAAGGAACTTGCAATAACATGGAACTGTTTGTACAATTTAACAATTTATAAATTAATAATAATTAATTATAAAATAATTGACAGTGTATAATAAAATGTATGTACTATCGGTGTATTTAAATTAAATCCTAATTTAAACATCATAATAATGAGTTAATTTCACCGGTAGTCATCTAAGTAAGTGTCAATTTCACAAAAGTCACTCGTCGTTAATTTAAAGTAACTCACCTTTATAAACTATAACTCTCAAGTCATTCTCATGGTTGCACCAACATATAACGATAGAAAATTGCATGCTTTTATAACCATAGCGAAGTTATGGGATGTTCAGTATCAAAAGTTCTATCGGTACTTATAAAATGTGATACATGATTTTCTCTCTCTCAAGTATCATATATAGTGAAACACAGTCATATAAATTGTTATAGAGAGAATAATATTTAGCTATACAATGAATATTGTGAAATCAATTTGATAAAATGTCAGCATTACTTGAAAACTCTTTCGAATTCAGATAGATATTAAATATTGATTGGTTAGTTTGCCTAGCTAGTATGAGAATAGAGTGAGTTTTTTTTTTCTTGTTGATGTTTTGTTTCATGCATAGTGTAATGTTACGTGGTTTTCCCCGTTTGCAATGTTATGTAAGTTGTTGCAAAAAAACACACCCTCCCCCTCCCCCCCCCCCCCCGCGCAAAAAAAAAAAAAAAAGAGACGTATGGTAATTCAATAATATAATGAACAAAAATTACTAGAAAATGCTGAAAATCTTCATATAGTTTTCACCACCAAAGCAGGGCCGTCTCAACAAAATCGGAGTCCTCAAGCCAAACTTCATGTAGAGGCCCTAATTTTTTTCCTTAAAAAAAGGAAGATCATCATATGCATTTTTTTATTTTAAAGTTTACTTTCCTAGCTTTTAGTTGCAAACTCATTAATTCTTGTTTATAATCTATTTGTTCTAACAATTCTTTTTCAATTGATAATATAGCTAATCCATTCAATCTCTCTTTGAGGCATTGTTGATCTTAGATAAGATTTTATTAATTTTAGTTTTGAAAAACTTCTTTCGGCTGAGGCAACAGTTCAGGAACCGTTAACATTATTCTATAAGCAATATATGTATTTGGAAAAGAATCAAGTCTTTTTATTTGATTGAGTATTTCGATTAGATCATTATCTTCTACTTGTATTATTTCTCTTAGCACTTTTAATTCAAAAAATAAATCTAAACCATAAACTATCGAATAACTATTATGTGCTAAAGAAAGTTCAAAGTTAAGACAATAGTCTTTCAAAGCTCTCATCATCTAGTGATCTCAATTTTTTAGCACTAAGATTTTTCCAATCATTACTACCTTCACTAGCTAGTTTACGTTACAAGTACTAGAAGTTGTACTAAATAATTTACAACAAAAACAAAAAACTTTATCCAAATCTTTTGAGTAAACTAACCATTTTCTTTCATGTCTTTCCCCATTTGGCAATTTTTGAATATAATGTGTTGTAGAAAAATGTCTTGAGTATTTATCCTTTGAAAAATTTATGTCAGTTATTCTAATTGGTCCCTTTTCTACTAATAGATCTCTCAACTTTGTATCTATAGTATCCATTGACTTGGATCGTATAAATTTTTAGGGATGCAATTATTTAAATCATTTAGGAGTTTTTGAGTTTCTGGAACTATATCAGATCTCTCATTAACTTCTTCAATATTTTCTTCTTGAATGTTATTATCATCTAACTCCACTCTATTAGTGACTTGTTCATTTGAAGAACATCCTCCTATATTTTCCGAATCAATATTTTTATTATTAGTTAAATACCTATCAAGTGCTCCTTTTTGGGATTTAATAAATTCTTGACTTTTCTCTTTTTCTCTCTTTTTGCACAACCATTCATATTTTCTAGTTGACATATTTAAACTGAATAAATTCTAATAATAACTAAAGCAAAAATATATACTTACGAAATAAGAATATCAACAATGAAAAATTTTCAATGAAATATAAGATAAAGTTAGAACAATAAAACCTGGTTCAAGAATTTGATAAGTTGATATAATGATATCGAAATAGTGTTGCGTTGCTTGATAATTTGAAAAAGACGTTAAAATTTTTGTAAGCACTATGTTTTGCAGTAGAATTTTTAGGAGTGTAGGAGAGTTGAGAATTTTCAATAATAAAAGAGTAGAAGAATGATGAAAGGAAGAAGAAATACATAGATATGAACAATAGGATAGTTACCCAAATAAATAAGGATACTATCAAATCTACAACTACCTAAAAAAATGTTTACATTCTCAATTTTAGTGCAACGTTATAATTAATCCCAAAAAAAGGAAAGAAGTTATACTTTTTCCCCAAAAATATTCCTCAAATGTGGGCCCCACTCCCCTAACAAAGGAAGAAGTTACTTTTTACTTTTACCCCAATATATAGAGCAAACTTAGTACACTACACTTTTTTTTTTTTTAGTAAATATATATATATACATATATATAGGGACTTAAAAAAAGTGAGGCCCAAAAAAGTGGGGCCCTGGCCATTGCCTCACTTGCCTTGTTATTCGGCCGGCACTGTAGCCGACGGATGTGGTGTAGTGGATGAGCGTTTCTCCTTCGGACGTCTCGGGTTCGAGCGCTGGATATATAAAAATCCCTGGTAGGGAACGCTTCTCCCAAATGGGCCCTACGTGGCGTGAACCCGGATTAATCGAACTCTAATGCGGGTACGGGCCACGGATGAGAAACCAAAAAAGAAAAAATCTTCATATAGTTTTCGTGGTTGCGTGGGGAAAGGATCGACTTGTGCATGAGCAGAGACTAATTTTCAAGACTCTTGCCTAATCAGCTCACGAGTCAAGCCCTTTAACCGGTCGTTACGGCAGGACTCAATTTTGTGACACTACGTACTCTTTATATTTTGTTTGTTAATATGATGGAAATTGATAAGTTGTTAACCGAACAACTAGAGCTTGTATCATTTTGGAAACTCAACAAAATGGTTCAGCTTCCTCACAAAATTGCATGTTTTTATGTTTGTGGACTAATATTGACATTAGCCACTGCCCAAACTACCACTAATACTACCAAATTAATGCCAACGCCGCACACCATCACTAAGGGGTCGTTTGGTGCATGGTATAGGCTGGGATATTCCAGCACTAATTTTTTATACCGTGTTTGGTAAGAGGTATAAATTTATTCTGGGATAAATTTATACCTCCCTCGCTGCTTATAAAATGACCTTATCTAAGAGTGAGATATCCCACCTTATCCTGGAATTATTTTATCCCATCTGAAAAGTGGAATAAATTAATCCCGGGATAATTTTAACTACCTACGAACAACACCAACTTCTGCTCCCCCTCGAATAAGAAATCTCTCCGGTTGGTCCGGATCCTTTGTGCTAAATCTCTCCCTCTGCGCGCACGGCGTCCCCGGCGACACGGCGTCCTCTGCCCGGCATGGCGCCTCCCTGCGGGACACACGGTTCTCCCTCACCGCGGCGGGATAGTCGGCCTCGGGAATAGGCTCCTGCTGCGCCTAATGCGCCCCTAGTAAATGCACTGTGATACCATCATACGCTGTCCGTACCATCTCACCGCAAGCCATGAAGCCCGCAAGCCGGGGTAGCCAGCGTATGCTCTAACTGACATGCGTAAACGACGTACGGCCGCCGCATTTGTGTTCAACGAGAAAAAAAAGTTATTTTTAAAACGTAACATTCAATGCGATTAAATAAATCTAAATACGATAAACTTACCAATGGGTGCACTAATCAAGACCCGACTGCGTCGACATCGACGCGTCGACGGGCAGCGGGGGGTGGGTGAGCTGGTCAAGCTACCTTCGCCCGCGTCGACCGGGAGGAGGCTCGTACCGAGTGTGTAATGGCTGCGTCTACCCGCGGTCAAATAGGGACCTCCGCGTCACGAAGTGTAATCGTGGCCTGGCACCGGTGCGAAGATGGAAGGTATGTGTCTGCGGCCTCCACCGCTCGGTCATGGCGCGGTCGAGCCCAATCATACACGTACTCGACCAACGGACACGCGACGGTAGATGCGCCCGAAACAAATATCCTCCAAGACGCGAGGGTGTGGGGGTGCTCGCGTAAAAGAGCCGACTCTGCGCGGAAGCCTACGGGGGCGGAGCCTGGTAGATATCCACCGCGCAAGCCATAATAAGTCGATCTATGATTGTGCGCGGGACAATCTTGATCTATCGAGGGTCCGGGTGAACAGAGGGCCCCGCGTGAGCATCGGGCCCTGGGGAACATCGGGCCCGGGGGAACATTCGGATCCATGAAAATAGTCCGATCCGTACAAAACTAAATTAGTCATTATTCTTGAAATGAAAGATAAATTATATTAACTAATTAATAATTTGTAGGGAATATGTGAATTATGTAGTATTATATCTTGTGAATAATTAATATGGATATGCAGCAAACTTTACATTTTTTTTTTAAGCTTATGTATTTATGAAAAGAAGAACTTTAACTATTCTTTTTAAGATAATCTTTTTTTATTTAACATATATATATTCACGCTTTTAAAATTATATAGATAACAATTTATAATCATTTACAACTTATCTCGGATGGTTGTTACCTATTGTATTATATTATGTTGTTAATTTAAATACAATGTTTTGTTTTGATTACTTTTTTAGATAATCTTTACATTTTTATCGTTAACTTATGTATTTATGAAAAGAAGAACTTTAACTATTCTTTTTTAGATAAGCTTTTTTATTTAACATATATATATTCACGCTTTTAAAATTATATAGATAACAATTCATAATCATTTACAACTTATCCGGATGGTTGTTACCTATTGTATTATATTATGTTGTTAATTTAAATACAATGTTTGTTTTGATTGTTACTTTTTTAGACAATTTTTACGTAACGACGAAAGGCCCTATTTTATGTAATCATTGATTTGGTCCTATACAATATGACACAATACGAAAAATGTCAAAATAATACATAACAATCATCCAATCAAAGTGTTAACAACATAATAATTCATTACCAATCAATTTCTTTCAATTCATAAACAATATTTAACAACTAATAAATTCATAATTAATATTTAACAAAATAATAATTCATTAACAATTCATAAATAATTAACAAATTATCAACTCATAAACATATAACAAATTAACAATTCATAAACATTTAATAAATTAACAATTCATAAACATTTAACAAATATTGAATTAAACCAAAAAAAAAAAAAATTCGGAACAGTGGCAAAAGCCACTGCCCAGTCCGAAAAAGAACAAAATTTTTTTTTTTTTTTTTTTGAAACATAGCAACGATTAAATGTTAAGCATGCTTAGAATATAATGTATATAACAAAATAATAACAAAAGTTCATAGTAAAAAACCTTAATCGAAGATTTTTGTAAAGTTATTTAATCGAGTTCTACGCCGCTTTTTCCCAAAATTTGAACTTGCGATCTTTCCTCGACTAATATACCGAATCTAAACTTTACGGACGAAATTTAATAGAAAGTGACGTTTTTGGAAGTGACCACCTCTTTTTTCTCGTCAATGGCACGTTTCCTCTTTTTTTTTTTTCAACCGACTGAGGGACCCGGTGGTGGAACTCCGATCGGTTTATGTTGGGGATATATGCGCATTTTTTAGTGCGTTATTATATAACGCATAAAAAATATCGCGTTTATAGGAAAACAAGGAAAATTCCTTATACTGCGCTAAATTACTTAACGGCACCGTTACGGTTAAGTGATTTAGCGCAGTAAAATACTGCGCTAAAGGTATATTGGTAACATTTTTTTTGGTTGGGGTATTTTGGTTAAAAAAAAATTTTTTTGCATCATTTTTGTTCCGGACTTATCCCATCTGAAAAGTGGGATAAATTAATCCCGAAATTATAATCCCGGAATAATTTTGGCTACCTACCAAACAACTACCAACGGATCTGGCTCCCCTCGAATAAGAAATCTCTCCAGTTGGTCCAGTGCTGTGCTAAATAAGTCACACGTGTCCCATTAATTATTTAACGGATCAGATCACTTTTCAAACCCAATAGATATTAACCATGGTCACCGTTGTCTCTCACTTCGTCCTTAACTATCCAATCTCTTCGAGCAGTTGAACAAAATCCCTCCTTTTTTATCACTATTTTCTCACAATAGAAAACAAGTACCAAATCTCCTAATTGGAAGAGAACAAATCCAAATGATGCACTTGGGTAATAAATTTTCAAAAATTCGAGCAAAGAGAGTGCATTCAACTTCCTTTAAGACTTGGCTTTGGTGAAAATGGAGATCTACAGAGCTTTGCTAGCTTCTTTGGAACAGAAAAGTTTTCAACTTAGAATTTATTTAAAACTATCAACACCAACTAAAGACTAGAGAGTGCATGAAAATTGGAAAGAAGGAAAAAATGGTTGATGCTCTTGATGCAGAATTTGGGTTATTCTCATGAAATACATAATTATTTTCTTGGGTTTTCGTTTTCTCTTGTTGTACTTATGATTGTATTCTTCAGTTGAGCCTACATACTTGATTGTATTTTTGAGATTTTCCCTATTTGTTATAATTATTTGGTTTACACAAGTAAATATCATCTAGTTCCTCTGTTTTTCTGAATAGATTGGGGAGCAAGGAAGGGTTTCTTGGGAAACGTAAAAGAAGAGAGAGGAGAGAGAATTGTACCAAAAAAAGATTGAGGGAGAGAAAATTAACTATAGTTAATACATTTAGTGGTCGTTTGGTGCATGGCCAAAATTATCCCAGGATTATAATTTCGCATTATTTATCCCATGGAACTATTTTATACCATCTCCTGATTAAAATAAATAATTATATCCATTATTTCAGGGATGCATTTTATACTTTTTTGTTTAAGCGTGTGATAAATTTATACCTTCTCTACTAAATATGGTACAAAAAATTAATCTTATATCCCAGCTTATACCATGCACCAAACGACCCCTTAGTTAACAAAATTGCATCTGGTCCATTAAATAATTAAAGGGACACGTGTGACTTATTTAGCATAGCACTGGACCAATTTGCTACTGGAGGGGAGCCAATATCACAAAACCAGGATGCCCAAGGCAGTGTGGGAACGTTACGGTCCCATACCCGTTTGAGTTATCTTGCAACATTTCTAAGGACGGTTATCAAAAACTCCTCATAGCACTGGACCCATACAATGACGGCATTTAACTTTGAGTATGGTTGCGACTCCCGCTATATCAGTTGGGACGATGTGATGGAAGAAGAATGTACAGGCAAAGGCTGCTGCCACGTACAAATACCCAGAGGCGTATCTATGTAGTAATTTTGGGTCAGGTTAACACATGATCACTCGACTAAACTCGATATATTATGTGTATAATTCTGAAAATATATCCAATATAACCTGAAGGAACGCATGGTCAAATTAGGCCGAGTGGAGCACTGGTTAGGAGCTTTGTTTATTTCCTCAAGATCTCGGGATTAAACCCGAGCTCCTACACGTTCTATGCTTTTATTTTCTAAAGCAGCCTTTTAACTTTCTTTTTTATATTATTCTAAATCCCTTTTCTTCTATAATTCTAATTATCCAAAAGTAAAAAACGTGTTAAATTTTTTATATTACATCTAATGAATTTTTTTCCCCTTTATTTCTAATTACCCAAGTCCCAAGAGGCAAAAGAAATAAAAAATACCCATAGGCGCTAAGTCATTCCCATAGCTAATAGCGAACCTATTCTCTTGAAATCATGAAATAAAATACTATAACATAACCATGTTTACCACACAGAAACCATATATATGTTTGTTCGTTTAATCAACGCGGGTATGCATTTTGGGCGGCGGAAGAGCGCTTCCATTTCCCGCCTACGGATCGGGTGATCCTAATTTTAAAGCGAGGACTAAGGCCAATGACCGTTGTGCTCGATCGTGTCACGCTAATTTCCGAGACGTGACGCGCCCGACCTCACTACTAGTTCCCGTCGACCTCGTAATACTCACAATCATACTAGGCCCGCGGGTACACGTGAAATTTTTTTCGGAAAATCAAACATGTTTTTTATCTTTTTCAAATCAAATACAATCCGTAGTCATAACAAATCTGTAACATAAGGCATACTGATATATCGGCTTACATAGCCGCTTGCAAAACTGACATATCATACACATGACACTGTCTGCAAAGTCTCTACCATACTTCAGACACCACACAAAAGTACTCTGACTCGGCGACCCATAGCTCGCCGATCCATCCGGAACATCTTCCGCCAACATCACCTGATCCGTGGGTACCGTACGACCCCCGAAGAATATGTACTGAGTATGCAAAGCAGAAGATATAGCAACAAATCCGAGTCATAATCGAAACAGAGGTACAGAAGACAAATATAATAATCAGAATGCCAACACGCTTACTCCTGAAATACGTATCATACATATACATACCGAAGCACATCATAACATCATATCTTATCATATACGAATACATTAACCGACTGATCATAATCCGGACTGTCAAAATCACATATACATATATATACATATACCGCGGCCAAGAATCCAGCGGCAATACCACTTACACACATATACATATACCGCGGCCAAGAATCCGTGAAATATCACACGCGTATATATATACCGCGGCTAAGAATCCAAATGGACACATCACACATACACATACCGTAACGCATCACAACATCATGACCGGTCATATGAGACGCCATTAACCGATGTGGATTCGCCTAGACCAATGTGGGATTTAATGTGGGATTTGCCTAAACCAAACAGGGATTGCCTGACCAATGTGGGATTTGCCTAAACCAATGTGGAATTTTGCATCATCATCAAGGTTTGCCCCACCACCGAGCCCGATTCCAACCGATCATATTCCGTAATCCATACATATAACATATCGTACTTCGTATCACATCATATTTCGAAATACACATCATACATATATACACAGTGCAGGAGATTGAAAGGACACATCATTTACAAACCAAGCCAATAGTCAAATCAGGTTTTCCTCCAAATATCACTCGGGGGTCGGAAAAATAGTCATATTACTTTTTCAAAGATAGGTCGTTGGAACCAAACATAGGAGGTCGCGCCCACTTGGGACGCAGCGTCAACCCATCCGGGGCCCGCCTATGAAAATCATAGACCTTATACGTTATAGAATCATTTGCTAACATATCAAAGTCATCCGGTTCTGTTTGTGAAAGTTACAGGCGTTCGTAGTTTTCGAAATCGTTTAGAAATAAAATTCTTTTGAAAACAATACCTTTTATGCAACTTTTGAAACCTTGTCATATAAAAGACATAAGGACCCTAATTCGACTACATTAAGAATACTAATATCAAGAAACAAATAAGAATCGTTTACGAGCTCAAAGCAATCCAATACCGTTCATGAAAGTTACGAACATTTTTAGACATAAGATCCTTTCGAGTAAAACCGTTTACACAACATTTCAAACTCAATCATATCAAAGACATACGAACCACAGCCTGACCATACTAAGAATGCCAACATCAAAAGCAAATATGAATCACAAACATACTCGAAACTTAAAAATGGAGTTACCCCGAGGCACAAATCATGTCATACCTTAATCCCGTCTAAGACATGCCAAAAGAAGGAAAGGTAAGCTTTACATACCTCGGTCGCTCCCTAAGCTAACCCAACTCAAGGCTCGGCTCTCCAAGGTCTACATAATGTCAATAAATATCGAACATTAGTTGAAGACATTTAGGAATTCAATTCCAAACGAACATCAAATTCACGTAAATTTCTATTTCTACACCAACCCCAAGATTTCAACTCGGCCAAATTCATCAACAACAACACCAACAACCAAACTAGCAACATTAATATTCGATTCCAACGCATTCTAACATTAAATACACTTCTTTATATGATTCAACAACATCCATTATTTTCCATTCAACTACTCACATCCTAACCAATATCAACGTTTATACCTTCGATTACTAATCCAAAACCATTCAAACAATATTCAAGAACGCTTTAAACAATTCACACAAATTTCCAAACAACCAAAACTATATCCCAACTCACCAAATTATCTCCAAACCCGAAAACAACATAATCTACACCCTTCTTTTCTCAAATTCATGAATTACATTAACAACCCATACTTTAACAATGTCACTTCCCTAAAAATTACATAAAAATTCACATTAACTTCCAAACCAACCCATAACCAACACAACATCGCTCTAAGTCATTAAACTTGCATTTTTCCTCATAGAACCCATAACGACGACAACTAAAATACTAACGACAATTTGTTCATTCTCAACCACACAAAGAGACCATTTTCGGCCAACATCATACACACACACCAAGATGATTTTCATTCTTTTCTTCACACTACAACAATCAAAACATGCTAATTAGAATTAATACATTGCTTTTGGAACAACACACACTTACACGGCCAACCACCACATTCACGGCCTCAACTTCACATGCAACTTTTCCATGAATTTCATCCACTTTAGCATACTACAACACATATAAACCATGTATAACACATAAAACAAGATTAAAACTCACCTTTCTTCTTCAACTTCTCAACTTATCTAAAGTGGTAGATAGAGAAAACAAGCAATCTAACGCTTCCAACAACACTTCCACGTTAACAAGCACCCTTCAATTAGCAACTTTGCTTGAAGAAATTATTTTTTTGGATCACTATTCATGGTCTTCATTTTTCTCCTCCTTGGCCGTTTCTCCTTCTTTTTTTTTCTTCATCTTTCTTGAAGTTTCTAGGAGATAAGAAATGATGAAGATGACTTAAATTAGTCATCTTATTCCTCATATATAATTCATCCACATGGCCCTATGGCCCACACACACACATGGCCACATATGGCCATTTTCATGAAATAAATACTTTCCAAAATCTCACTTCTAGCCTTAGTTTTCATGAAATGCTCAACTTTCCATAATTCACTTTTAACCCCAAATTCCTTATTCCAAGTTTACCCTTAACACTCCATACCAATAAAAAGATGAATATGCAACTTATGCATTTTTAACAAAATCAGGAGAAATTACAACCTTGTCCATTAACTTGTCGCAACCAACTTAAAATATTCCAACGTACAAAGTACGGGGTATAACATTGGGCCATTGGAAGTCTTACGTGCATTGATGCTCGGACGAGTGAGGATTATGCTTGCAGGGAAAATAGCGAGTGTGTTGATTCAGACACTGGCCTTCGTGGCTACAGGTGCAGTTGTAATGAAGGTTATGAGGGCAATCCTTATCTCTCTCCGGGGGGCCAAGGTACGTAGGATAATTTCTATTTGCTTGTAACGCAATTTACTTGCCCTCTCTCTATAAAGATATACACGAAGACTAGCATAGCAGCATTGATTTGTTTTTTGTGGTGGTTAGATGAACAGTGATGCAAGAAGAGATAGAGAGCATTTACACTCAATCCTCTTTCTAACAACATCGTCTTTGAAATAATTTTTGAATACTATAGTTATAGAGAGAACATGATATAATATACTAACATAACATGAAAAATAGGTAATTGAGAGGTGCTCTGCCATTTTATGTGGCAGAGGTATCACAGTTAAATTTTTTACTATATTTAATGCGAATGTGAATATAATTTTTTTAATTTTATTGAAATAAGATATATTTATAATGAAGGTAATATAGTAATAATATCACATAAAGTGAAACAACGTGCGTATTTGAATCCCCGTTCCAAAATAGTGTCTTGTTTTTTTTTTTTTTTTTTTTTTTTTGAGAAATGGAAACTTTTTTATTTAATTACAAAATTTGCAATAACTGACTTAGTGTTTTAAAGAAAGAAGTAAGGGAAAATCTCATAACTATAGTGAGATTAGTGCCCTTTTTTTTGCAAAAAATAGGGATATTATTTCTTTTTAAATGTAGCGATATTCTTCTTTCAAAAAAGTACCATGTATATTGTATGCCCGCGCATACATTATCAATGCATATACACTAATACATTGAATATATAAATGTATATATATTGCATACAAGAATTGCGCGTATAATTTAGAGATACGTGTATCGGTGTATATCTGCTATAAAATGAATAACTATGTATTAAAATTTTAAAAATACCGCTATAATGTGTAGTTATGGAGCATAATCATTTACATTAGGTAATTTTTTCAAGAACTAATTGCATTATTTTCAATATGATTTCTGATTCTCCTTCAATTTTTGAAATTTATGCTTTTTTTGAAATTTATGCTTTTTGTCCTTGAAGTACTAACAATTACTAATTTTAGTCTTTCTAATATCTCATTAAGCATATTTAATCTTTAGCTAGTCAAAACATACACTTTTGATCCCTCTACTAGTGAATTTTCACAAGTTTAACAAATTACTAACACTATTAAACCATTCAATTATCAATATGTTATGTTAAATTCATATTATTACTCAGCATTTAAGAATAATGTAGTTTTATAAATAATCTGAATAGATAATTTAATCTAAATATATTACTGATCCCTTCGTTTTAATTTGTTTGTTAGGTTTTGACTTGACACGATGTTTAAGATAGTAAAAAAGTCTTTTGAAGGTCTTAAACTAAAGAAATGTAGAATGTACCAAAATGCCCTTTAATTTTTTGGTCTTAAACATGTCATGTGGAAAGTTGAAATTAGAGAGTTGTCGAAAAGGGAAAGAGACGTTCTTTTTTAAATGAACTAAAAAGGAAAGTAAGACAAACGAATTAAAACGGAGGGACTATTTATTTAAAAATATCACAATGTAAACTCTTGTTAAATACTAATAGACTAATACGACATTCAATTTATTTATTTGGTTTTGCCAGATATTGATGAATGTGCTAATTCAAGCACCAACTCGTGTGAAAAAAACTGCACAAACACCCCGGGGAGTTATAATTGTTCTTGTCCTAGTGGATATACTGATGATGGCAAAAAGGATGGCCGTGGTTGTATTGCTCCCTACTCCGAGATTCCATGGATCAAGTTCTCTATAGGTAAATATCTTGGAAGAATTTCATAACCAAATTAAGATACTAGTATTACTTTACCATGCTAGAAAATGACTAGTTGGGAAGTTTGACGTTTTCTTTTACTGCATAGTGCATATCACTAACTTTTTTTTCACCTCATTTCAAACTATTTTTGCATGCTTTTTTTATTTAATTGACCTTTAAGTTTTAGATGTTTCTTTTATACAACACAAAATATGTGGCAGAGAAGTATTTTACTTTCTCTTAATCACTACTAGAAAAAGAGTTTTTTCCCACGGACATTCAATGAGAAATTTGTGCTATAGAACATGATTTTTCCAGCTCATTCCCACCGAACAATCTCACGGGGAAAATGCATGGTGGGAAACCGGTTCCACTGAAATGATGGAAAACTTCATAATTTTTCCATGTGAAAATTCTACTATTTTGTTTTTCCCACCAACATTCAGTGGGAAATAGCCACTGAAAAATTTCCAGTGAGAAAATAGTGACTTTTTAGTAGTGAATGTTTTGTATGTCCTTATTACGAAATAAAATAAACGTGTTTTTTCATTTGGTCTATGATACATAACTTTCTTTTATGTGTTTGAAACAGCCACTCGAAAATCAATTTGTTAGCATACACACACTCAATAGCAAACTGTAATGAGCACATTCCTGTACATTTGAGTTGAAATAGACAATAAATGTTCAATTCCACTAATTACAGGTATGGGAGTCGGCTCTATGTCCCTAGCGATTGTGATAACTTGGCTTTATTTCAGCATCAAGAAAAGAAAATTGATTAAAGTCAGAGAGAGATTCTTCCAACAAAATGGTGGTTTATTATTGAAACACAGAATCTCCACTAACGAGGGTGGTGTGGAAGCCAAAAAAGTTTTTCACTGCCGAGCTCAAGAAAGTCAAAACAATTATGCCAATGACAGAATTTTCAGTCGCGGTGCCAATGGGATTGTATACAAAGGCTTGTTGTCTGATAAACGCATTGTTGCCATTAAAAGATCTAGAATTGTGGACGAGAGCCAAATAGAGCAATTTGTAAATGAGGTGCTTATTCTTACTCAAGTCATGAACCATCGGAATGTGCTGAGGCTCTTCGGGTGTTGTTTGGAAGTTGAAGTTCCCTAGTTGGTTTATGAGTATGTCTCTGAAGGAACTCTTTACGAGCACATTCACAATCAACATGGAACATCACCTTGGTTATCTTGGCAAAACCGTTTGAGAATTGCAACAGATATAGCAAGTGCACTTGCTTACCTTCATTCATTTGTATCCATGCCTATAATTCACAGAGACATCAAGTCTGCCAACATATTGTTAGACAATGATTACATAGCTAAAGTGGCAGATTTTGGAGCTTCAAGGTTAATTCCTCTGGATCAAACACATGTGGCTACATTAGTTCAAGGGACATTAGGGTGCTTGGATCCTGAATATTTCAGCACAAGTCGATTGACGGAGAAAAGTGATGTTTACAGCTTTGGAGTTGTTCTAGTTGAACTTTTGACGGGGTTGAAACCAATCATTAGAGCTAGAAACGAAGTGGACATGAATTTGGCGGATTTTTTTGTTTTGTCCATGAATAAGAATCTCTTGTTTCAAATTATTGATCGCCGTGTTTTGCGAGAAGGGAGTCTTGATCAACTTCAAACGGTAGCTGAGCTTGTGAAGAACTGCCTTCGCTCGCATGGAGAAGATAGGCCTACAATGAAGGAAGTGGCTGGTGAACTTGAAGATATGAGGAAATTAACTAGGAACCCTTGTTTGAATCAACATGGACATGAAGAGAATGAGGACGAATCATAAGATCTTTACACGATTCCAATTAACTCTAGGTAATGTAGATTCGTCCAGTTTGTCTGGAAAAAAGAATTCTGATAGCTCTCTGTATTATTGTTGAATCCTATTGATAGTCCAAGTTGGTCCAAATTCTAGGCCACTAATAATGATATAACATTGTATGTTACTCTCCCCATCCCTATGTTTCTTTCATAATGAATGTACTAATGTAAGATGCTTTCCTCTCAATTTTAGTTTTTCTTTTGTTCTCAGGTTCTTTTTCCTCTTCTTTTTAGTGTTGGCGGCATGTGAAATAGAATACTCTCAAACATGAAACTGTCATCGTTAGTTGTGTTCAATTTTAGTTAGATTATGATTTTGAGCTGATAAAACATTGTTCTTTACATCTTTTAATTGGGCTATAATGGTGAAAATGTCTCATAAATATAATGTCTCAAGGCATATGTCAGCTGATCAGCTATTATGATAGTAACTAATTACTCCATATGTCACAATTTATATGACACTCTTTTTGTTTTTTAGGTTAATTCTAAAAAGAATGATACCTTTCCAAATTTAGTAACAATGGGATCCTAAAATACCTATTTTACCCTTAATAAGATGAATTATGGCCACAAAAATATCTCGAACTTAATTTAGTTGACAAATTTAAAAAATCTTTATTTTTTTCTTAAACTTTGTGTACAGTCAAACATGTCACATTAATATTTAGACGGAGGAAGTAATAGGTTGTGAAATATTTAAATGGCTAATTTATATGACCTTGAAACTGTACACCTATAATATAAATTACAGTGGAAAGAAGTCCTAAAACTGCCATTATATCTTCGAACATCTATAAGGTGGTAAGAACTCGTACCTAGTGACTCAATATAATAGTTTGATTAAAGAGACAAGGGTCAAAAACACACCAACTATCTAGTGTGAGAGTTTTCTACCTAAATTATGATCAAATAGTTTGCAAAACACCCCTCAACTATCACTTGCTCACTTTTCCTACCTGAACTATCACCAACTAGTTTGCAAAATACACTTCAACTATCGGTTGTTCACTTTTAATGAAGTGTGTTTTGCAAACTAGTTGGTGATAGTTTAGGTAGGAAACTCTCACACTAGATAGTTCGGGTGGGAAACTAAAAAAAAAAAAAAAAACTGATACTTGAGATATATTTTTGACTCTTATCTCTTGATTAAACGCAACTCGTTGTCAGACTAAAGTTTAACATTTTTGCAGGTCTACATCTCAATTAAAACCTTTCACTTGACAAATATGGGAATATCACGTCTTTAGGCTTAAAAAATTAAATATACCGAAGTAATCTAAGTATCATCAATCAAAGTCATAAAGTATCTAAAACCAAACTTCTAACTCTTTTTGAACCACCATAAATCGAATGTACATAACCTACTGTACCTTTAGTCTAATGCAGAATACTTTTGTTAAATTTTATCCTAAACTGTTTTCCAAGCACACAATTGTATATGGGTAAAACTGAGGATATGGATATACTCGGTTTCCCGATGTTAACATTATGCTCGGCCAGGATACGACCGGTTTATCAGGGATCAGGCATCAAGCTCGATCTGGAACAAGGCATTAAGGCAGGATGAAGAGGCGGTTAACCACCCTGAGGAGAAGACCGGAATATCCGCCCTCAGCCGAATTTTTCGGCACCAATCCCGGCAACAGCTGTCAACAGATTCCTTTCCTTACTTAGAATTGTACTAGGGTTAGGACTGCTATACTATATAAAGAGGAGGCCCCCATTCATTTTGGGGGTTCTTCCTCCACACAGAAAAAGAGAGATCATGTACTAAGCAAAGCAATACAACCATCTGAGTTCATTCATCTTTTCTAAGGTTCTCTTTATTGTTCATTGTTCAAATGCCCGGTCATAAGGATTCGACCTCGGTTCTCAGTACCCGAGGCCAGTCATCATTCATCTTTGGTCAGATCTACATATTTCATTTTACTTATTCATTTATCGTGTAATCTAATCTCGTATTGAATTAAACCACATATCTTTAGCACCGCACATAAATTCAATTGTTCTCCGTTTTAAGGTTAAATAGTTTGGCGCCCACCGTGGGGCAGGGATAATAGTGGTGGTTTAATACAAAGTTCTGGTTACACTCGATATTTTACACTTGTTCTTTAAGGTTTGATTTCAGGTCTACCAGACATGTCGGACTCCCATTCTGTCAATTTTCAAGTTGATTCAAGCCATCACAAGCAT
>NC_081344.1:13351709-13389661 GCF_029784015.1 Lycium ferocissimum | reverse complement strand
AATATATCAAAGACGGCACCTCCGGCCTATGGAAGTGCTCGGTGCAAGCCGGTCCGACTCCTAGAGGCCGGGTCATCTCCTCGTCTACCTCGAAAGGGCATGGGCACAACATCTAAAAGAAAAGGATGTCAGTACGAACAATGTACTGTGTATGTAAGGAATATATCATAAAGTAACAGAAGAACAAGAAGACAAAGCAAAGATGAAAAGGTAGCTGGTAACTGCTTGCCTTTTAAGGCGGAGCCATGCATACATACGTATATTATAAATGCTATGGATACACAGCCACCTGATCAGCTGGCCTATTATGATATCATCCCGGACGCGGGATGCCCGGACGCGGGCTATATGGATAATGGATCGGGCCGTACGTTCCACGGCAATATATGGATCGGGCTGCACGTTCCGCAGCAATACATGATATGATATGTTACGCGTATGCATGCATGGCTCCGCCTTAAGAGGCAAGCAGTTACCAGCTACCTTTTCATCTTTGCTTTGTCTTCTTGTGCTTCTGTTACTTTATGATATATGCCTTACATACACAGTACATTGTTCGTACTGACATCCTTTTCTTTTGGATGCTGTGCCCATGCCCACAGGTAGACAGGGAGACGACCCAGCCTCTTAGGAGTCGGACCAGCTTGCACCAGAGCACTTCCATAGGCCGGAGGTGCCGTCTTTGATATATTCTTTTGTGTACATATTTGGACATGATGGGGTCCTGTCCCATCGTCATGATCTCAGAGTTTCAGTTAGAGGCTCGTAGATACTTGTATGTGGGTAGCAGTTGTCATGTGCCCTCGATGTATATCTCGTACTTTATTCTTTTGCTGCCATGAATGCTGGTATATGTGGATATGTGTACATGTTTATGAAGCTTATATGAGTACAGGTTAAGACGATAATGGTATAATGTATGGTGCTCGGTATCTAGCTCCGGGTACCCGTCGCGGCCCTCTAGGCGGGTCGTGACATTTTCTGGCCGTGAGCCCGAGACAAAGTAATTGAGTTATGAGTATTCAAAGGATCGGTAGCCGGAAGAGCGGCATTCTCCTGATTGACGGTATTCTGCCGGTTGAGGCCTTCTCTCGAGTCGACAGCATTTGGGTCGGTTGGATCCGTAGGTGGGTTTCGTAACCCGCTGTTGTTCTCATTTTCAACCACTATCTCGTTGTTGTTCACATGACCGGAGTGACCGCTGCTTGCCATTTGGTACGTTTTTTGTGTAAATCCGTAAATTCTTCAATCATCAGGTGAAAAAAGAAGTAGCAAAGATTAAACCACTACTATTATCCTAATCCCCACGATGGGCGCCAAACTGTTTACCCCGAATTACGGGTAACAATTACATTTGTATGCGGTGAAATAGGATATGTGGATGACCTTTAATCTATTTTGGTTGTTATATATATATGTTAATGGATATATATATATATATATATATATATATATATATATAATTTTTCATCGAAAGGGTTAAATCCGGACAAAATATTTTTGAAAGAGAGTTTTTTTATATTTCAAATGGTTACGCGTGATATGAGAAAAAAGCCTAACCTAAAGGGGAGGTTGCCTCCCTTACGCACCCCTTTATCTCCGCCGGTTGTCGACAATAACCAAGAGGCAAAACTATGGTAAAACTATTATTTTGGTTCCGTAGATTAGATAAATCCTTTGCAAATTATTTTTACTTACTCCTCAAATATATATATATATATATATATATATATATATATATATATATATATATATATATCCTATTGCTAAGAGAGTTGATTCTAGAAAATATGGCAAAACTATCCATTAGAATCAAATACGGTTCTAAAAATATGCTCTCTATAACTCTCTATAACGGCACCATATAACAAAACCTCTCTATAACAACACAACTCCTCTATAACAACTAAGTTTTTCGGAACCGATTTTTTATGTTATATTTTACTTCTCTATATGACAAGATTTCACCTATAACAACAACAATCAACTTTATAACAGTACACTCTTTGTAAAATTACCCCCATATAACAGCTATCTTCTTTTTTTGGTAGTATAATAATTTACCATCTTTATAAAAATGGAATATCTATGATTACCAATAATAAGTGTATAGATTTTGACCAAATATATATATATATATATATATATGTATATTTTCATCATTAAATGATTTTCCTTCGTTGTGCAACGTGAGCTTGATGTATTTTAAGTGACTTTATTAATCCATTAATTAGTAGATTATGTGCATAAATAATAAAAAATGCAAAAAAAAAAAGAAGGAGAAATGTCAAAAAAAGAAGATAAAAAATAAATAGGAATGCTGGTTATAGAGAGATGCCACATCACCTTATTTATGCCTAGCTTTATAATAAATATTGAATATTGATTGATTGATGATTAATATTGTAGGAATTTATTCCTTCTTGTTCTCATTGGACTTTTTAAATTCTAAGTTTTAAAAAAGCTTAACACGGGACTTCATTTTTCACAGCTTTCACAAAGGCATACTTAGGTTTGATGTAATGCTAAAAGGCCCAAGACAAGAAGATCCTCTAATGACACTCATTTTAAACATCCAAAAGGCATAGAGCCAATCTAAATTAAATTAAATTAAATTTTGGGGGGACCTTTATGTTCATCCAGGCCCAAGTGCTTAATTTTAATGTTTGAGCGTATTCTATTTTACATTCCTCCAACACTAGAAAGAAGAATAACAAAAAGAAAACCCGTGAGGGAAAAAAAAAATTGAGAGGAAAGTAACTTACATTAATAGTACATTCATTATGAAAGAAACATAGGGATGGGGAGAGTAACATACAACCTTATATCATTATTAGAGGCATAGAATTTGGACCAACTTGGACTGCCAGTAGGATTCAACAATAATACATGAGAGTTATCCGAATTCTATTTTCCGGACAAACTGGATGAATCTACATTACCTAGAGTTAATTGGAATCGTGTAAAGATCTGATGATTCGTCCTCAATTCTCTTCATGTCCATGTTGATTCAACCAAGGGTTCCTAGTTAATTTTCTCATACCTTCAAGTTCAACAGCCACTTCCTTCATTGTAGGCCTATCTTCTCCATGCGAGCGAAGGCAGTTCTTCACAAGCTCAGCTACCGTTTGAAGTTGATCAAGACTCCCTTCTCGCAAAACACGGCGATCAAGAATTTGAAACAAGAGATTCTTATTCATGGACAAAACAAAAAAATCCGCCAAATTCATGTCCACTTCGTTTCTAGCTCTAATGATAGGTTTCAAACCCGTCAAAAGTTCAGCTAGAACGACTCCAAAGCTATAAACGTCATTTTTCTCTGTCAATTGACTTGTGCTGAAATATTCAGGATCCAAGTACCCTAACGTCCCTTGAACTAACGTAGCCACATGTGTTTGATCCAAAGGAATTAACCTTGAAGCTCCAAAATCTGCCACTTTAGCTATGTAATCATTGTCTAACAATATGTTGGCAGACTTGATGTCTCTGTGAATTATAGGCATGGATACAAATGAATGAAGGTAAGCAAGTGCACTTGCTATCTCCGTCGCAATTCTCAAACGGTTTTGCCAAGATAACCAAGGTGATGTTCCATGTTGATTGTGAATGTGCTCGTAAAGAGTTCCTTCAGAGACATACTCATACACCAACAAAGGAACTTCAACTTCTAAACAACACCCGAAGAGCCTCACCACATTCCGATGGTTCATGACTTGAGTAAGAATAAGCACCTGATTTACAAATTGCTCTATTTGACTCTCGTCCACAATTTTAGATCTTTTAATAGCAACTATGCGTTTATCAGACAACAAGCCTTTGTATACAGTCCCATTGGCACCACGACCGATAATTGTGTCATTGGCATAATTGTTTGTAGCTTTCTTGAGCTCCTCAGCAGTAAAAACTTTTTTGGCTTCCACACCACCCTCGTTAGTAGAGATTTTGTGTTTCAATAATAAACCGCCATTTTGTTGGAAGAATTTCTCTCTGACTTTAATCAATTTTCTTTTCTTTATGCTGAAATAAAGCCAAGTTATCACAATCGCTAGGGACATAGAGCCGACTCCCATACCTGTGTAATTAGTGGAATTGAACATTTATTGTCTATTTCAACTCAAAAGTATAGGAATGTGCTCATTACATTTTGCTATTGAGTATGTGTATGACTGTATGCTAACAAATTGATTTTCGAGTGGCTGTTTCAAACACATAAAAGAAAGTTATGTATCATAGACCAAATGAAAAAAATACGTTTCTTTTATTTCGTGATAAGGACATACAAAACATTCACTACTAAAACATCACTATTTTCACACTGATTTCTCATTGGAAATTTTTCAGTGGCTATTTCCCACTGAATGTTGGTGAGAAAAACATAAATAGTAGAATTTTCACATGGAAAAAGTATGAAGTTCCCAGCGTTTTAATGGGAACCTGTTTCCGACCATGCATTTTCCCAGTGAGATTGTTCGGTGGGAATGAGCTGGGAAAATCATGTTCTATAGCACAAATTTCCCATTGAATGTCCGTGGAAAAACCCTCTTTTTCTAGTAGTGATTAAGAGAAAATAAAATACTTCTCTGCCACATATTTTGTGTTGTATAAAAGAAACATCTAAAACTAAAATGTCAATTAAATAAGAACAGCTTGCAAAAATAGTTTGAAATGAGGTGAAAAAATAATTAATGATATGCACTATGCAGTAAAAGAGAACGTCATACTTCCCAACTAGTCATTTTCTAGCATGGTAAAGTAACACTAGTATCTTAATTTGGTTATGAAAGTCTTCCAAGATATTTACCTATAGAGAACTTGATCCATGGAAACTCGGAGTAGGGAGCAATACAACCACGGCCATCCTTTTTGCCATCATCAGTATATCCACTAGGACAAGAACAATTATAACTCCCCGGCGTGTTTGTGCAGTTATTTTCACACGAGTTGGTGTTTGGATCAGCACATTCATTAACAAAACCAAATAAATAAATTGAATGTCGTATTAGTCTATTATTATTTAACAAGAGTTTACATTGTGGTATTTTTAAATAAGTACTCCCTCCGTTTTAATTGGTTTGTCTTATTTTTTCCTTTTTAGTTCGTTTAAAAAAGAACACCTCTTTTCCTTTTCGACAACCCTCTAATTCCAACTTTCCACATGACATATTTAAGACCAAAAAATTAAAGGGCATTTTGGTACATTCAACATTCCTTTAGTTTAAGACCGTCAAAACGCTTTTTTACTATCTTAGACTTTGTGTCAAATCAAAACCTAACAAACTCATTAAAACGAAGGGAGTAATATATTTAGATTAAATTATCTATTCAGATTATTTATAAAACTATATTATTCTTAAATGCGGAGTAATAATATGAATTTAACATAACATATTGATAATTGAATGGTTTAATAGTGTTAGTAATTCGTTAAACTTGTGAAAATTCACATGTAGAGGCCTAGAGGGATCAAAAGTGTATGTTTTGATTAACTAAAGATTAAATATGCTTAATGAGATATTATAAGGACTAAAAATTAGTAATTGTCAGTACTTCAAGGACAAGAAGCATAAATTTCAAAAATTGGAGGAGAATCATAAATCATATTGAAACTAATGCAATTACTTCTTGAAAAAATTACCTAATGTAACTAATTATGCTCCATAATTACACATTATAGCGGTATTTTTAGAATTTTAATACATAGTTATTCATTTTTATAGCAGATATACACCGACACACGTATCTTTAAATTATCAACCATGTGACAGACATAGATTTCAATAATATCTCCATTTTCAAAACTTTGTGAAAGTTAAAAAATGTTCCTATCAGTTTGGATCTCTACAAGACTGTCACTATTAGGTATCCTAACATAAAATGAGCAACTTGTAGTATACCCTAGTTCTTTGTCCACCCTCATAATGAGGTTCCCCACTACTAACATCCAAAATCCCACCATGATACCACCTCAATGTTACCAATATAAACCCAATTATACCTGAAATTACAAATCAATAATAGTATAAACAATCAGTACCACACACATACAACAACAATAGATGGCCAACAACAATCAGTACCCCCCCCCCCACACACACACATAAAACAACAACAATTAAATTCAGACGGGTGACAATAGATGGCCAAACATTGTATAAAATCAGATTTTGGGGTGAAAATGAATTGGACACACATACAACAACAATAATACACAACATAGGATTACACACCTCTTAACCCCAATTTAAACTAGAAAAAAAAACTATAATTTTTCGACAAATCCTATATAATATCGAGAAAAAAATTACGTGTACAATAGTGACAAAGAACACGACTAACCTGGTATTTTTTAGTCCACTAACAATTTGACACAACCTCGAAGCTAAATCAATGACAACCTTGAAAATTCACAGCAATGTTGCAAGCTAAACTTAGTTTAAGTGTGATTCAAAGTGATTTGCAAAACAAAATGCTATGATTTGAGTGATTACACGTCTGATTTGGGTAGAAATCGAGTGGGAGGTGGAGAGTTTTTTGGGTTTGAATTTTTGGAAAGTTGAGAAATGAAAAAGACATGTATGATTTTAACTTTTCAAGAGCGCGTGCATACATTCGTTTGAGTTTGGGTGACTTTGTCCATATAAAAACATCAATAATACACAAAAAATGAGTCGAAGGGGGTCATAGGACCTCCGCAATGTTGGGGTGTGTTATGGAAACTTTGGCCATAGTTTAAGTGTGTTTTGAGCCCTTTTCCCTTTTAGTTCATTTAAAAAAGAACACATCTTTCCCTTTTCGACAACTCTCTAATTTCAACTTTCCACGTGACATGTTTAAGACCAAAAAATTAAAGGGCATTTTGGTACATTCTACATTCCTTTAGTTTAGGACCGTCAAAAGACTTTTTTTTACTATCTTAAACTTCGTGTCAAGTCAAAACCTGACAAACAAATTAAAACGAAAGGAGTAATATATTTATTTTAAATTATCTATTTGGATTATTTATAAAACTATATTATTCTTAAATGCGGAGTACTAATATGAATTTAACATTACATATTGATAATTGAATGGTTTAAAGTGTTAGTAAATCGTTAAACTTGTGAAAATTAGCAAGTATAATCAAAAGTGTATGTTTTGACTAGCTAAAGATTAAATATGCTTAATGAGATATTATAGGGACTAAAATTAGTAATTGTCAGTACTTCAAGGACAAAAAACATAAATTTCAAAAATTGAAGGAGAATCATAAATCATATTGAAAATAATGCAATTACTTCTTGAAAAAATTACCTAATATAACTAATTATGCTCTATAATCACACATTATAGCGGTATTTTTAAAATTTTAATATATAGTTATTCATTTTATAGCAGATATACACCGATACACGTATCTCTAAATTATAGGCACAATTCTTGTGTGTGTGTATATCTATCTATCTATCTATCTATACATATATATATATATATATATATATATATATAAGTGTATATGCATTGATAGTTTATGTGCGGGCATACAATATACATGCTACTTTTTGAAAGAAGAAAATTGCTATGTTTGAAAAGAAAGAATATCCCTATTTTTTGCAATTTTTTTTTTTGGGGTGGGGTGGGGGGGGGGGAGAGGGGCCCACTGATCTCACTATAGCTATGAGACTTTCCCTTCTTTCTTTAAAACGCTAAGGCCCCGTTTGTCCATAGATACAAACAAACAAAAAAATCATTTTTTTTTGGAATTTTGGAGTTGGAGTTGTGTTTGGCCATAGTTTTTGGTAAAATGTAGTTGTAAAAAAGTGAAAAAAAGTAAAAAAAAAAAAAAAAAAAAAAAATGAAAAACAAGTTTTTGGTATTCCGGAATACAACTTCAAGTTGTATTCGGAATTCTTATGGCCAAACGCTGAAAAGTGAAAAAAGTGAAAAAAAAAAAATCTAGAATAAAGTGAATAATTCTTATGGCCAAACGCCTACTAAGTCAGTTATTGCAAAATTTTGTAATTAAATAAAAAGGTTTCCATTTCTCAAAAAATAAACAAGAAACTATTTTGGAACAGGGATTCAAATACGCACGTTGTTTCACTTTAAGTGATATTATTACTATTACCTTCATTATAAATATATCTTATTTCAATAAAATTAAAAAAATTATATTCATATTCGCATTAAATATTAAATAATTTAACTATGATAAATCTGCCACATAAAATGGAATAGACGAGCACTGATAAGTTAAAGTCTTCCCTTGTAGTTGAGTAGTTGCAAATATACTCGAGGTTCCAAACTATAGCAAGAGCACCTCTCAATAACCTAATTTTTCATGTTATGTTAGTATATTATATCATGTTCTCTATAACAATACTTTGCTATAGCATCCAAAAAACATTTCAGACAGACGATCTTGTTAAAAAGAGGTTTGAGTATAAATGCTCTATATCTCTTCTTGCATCACTGATCATCTAACCACCACAAAAAAAAAAAAAAAAAAAAAAAGATCAATGCTACTATGCTAGTCTTCGTATATACAAATTGGACAGAGAGGGGCAAAGTAAATCGCACTACAAGCAAGTAGAAATTATCCTACGTACCTTGGCACCCCGGAGTGAGATAAGGATTGCCCTCATAACCTTCATTACAACTGCACCTGTAGCCACCAAGGCCAGTGTCTGAATCAACACACTCGCTATTTTCCCTGCAAGCATAATCCTCACTCGTCTGTGCATCAATGCACGTAAGACTTCCAATGGCCCAATCGAGCACGACGGGCACATTGGCTTTAGTCCTCGCTCTAAAATTAGGATCACTCAGATCCTGTAGACCTCGGAAATGGAAGCGCTCTGCCTCGCCCAAAAATGCATACCCGCATTGATTAAACGTACAAACATCGGTATGGTTTCTTCTTGTGGTAAACATGGTTATGCTATAGTGTTTCAAGCCCTTGGGTATTTGTACCTGGCAGCAGCCTTCACCCGTACATTCTCCTTCCACCACATCACCCCGGCTGATAAAGCGGGGGTTGCAACCATACTTTAAGTTAAACCCCATTATGTTAGCACCGTCACAACCAACAACAGTAAACCTGTTCAGCGCGGAGAAACTATACGGAGTTGATTGTGAAAATGTGGTCCACGCGGTCCTGCGCCAAATTCCGGTGGAGTTGTAACATTTCCGAGCTACGTAACTGGTGATGCGCACTTCAGCATCGGAGATGTCGTAGATCTCAACGTTTCCTATGAGGAGTTTTTCAGAACCATCATTAGAAATGTTGCAATCTAACTCAAATCCCGAATTAATGGCGCAATCAGATCCTATGCCTATACCAAACGGGTATGGAACCGTAACGTTCCCGCACTGCCTAGGGCATCGTGGTTTTGTGATATTGGCACCTCTAGTGATGGTGTGCGGCGTTGGCATTAATTTGGTAGTATTAGTGGTAGTTTGGGCAGTGGCTAATGTCAATATTAGTGCACAAACATAAAAACATGTAATTTTGTGAGGAAGCTGAACCATTTTGTTGAGCTTCCAAAATGATGCAAGCTCTAGTTGTTCCGTTAACAACTTATCAATTTCCATCATATTAATAAATAAAATACAAAGAGTACGTAGTGTCACAAAATTGAGTCCTGCCGTAACGACCGGTTAAAGGGCTTGACTCGTGAGCTGATTAGAAACGAGTCTTGAAATTAGTCTCTACTCATGCACAAGTCCGATCCTTTCCCCACGCAACCACGAAAACTATATGAAGATTTTTTCTTTTTTGGTTTCTCATCCGTGGCCGGTATCCGCATTGGAGTCCAATTAATCCGGGTTCACGCCACGTAGGGCCCATTTGGGAGAAGCATTCCGTACCAAGGATTGTTACATACCCAGGACTCGAACCCGAGACCTCTGATTAAGGGAGGAACAGCCCCATTTACTGCACCACATCCTTTGGCGGTGAAAACTATATGAAGCTTTTCAGCATTTGCTAGTAATTTTTGTTCATTATATTATTGAATTACCATACGTCTCTATTTTTTTTTTTTGTGTGTGTGTGTGTTTTTTTGCAACAACTTACATAACATTGCAAACGGGGAAAACCACGTAACATTATACTATGCATGAAACCAAACATCAACAAGAAAAAGAAAAAAAAACTGACTCTAAGGAAAAAAAAAAAAACTCACTCTATTCTCACACTAGCTGGGCAAACTAACCAATCAATATTTAATATCTATCTGAATTCGAAAGAGTTTTCAAGTAATGCTGACATTTTATCAAATTGATTTCACAATATTCATTGTATAGCTATATATTATTCTCTCTATAACAATTTATTGACTGTGTTTCACTACATATGATACTTGAGAGAGAGAAAAACATGTATCACATTTTATAAGTACTTGAGAGAGAGAAAAACATGTATCACATTTTATAAGTACCGTTAGAACTTTTGATACTGAACATCCCATAACTTCTCTACGGTTATAAAAGCATGCAATTTTCTATCGTTATATGTTGGTGCAACCATGAGAATGACTTGAGAGTTATAGTTTATAAAGGTGAGTTACTTTAAATTAAGGGAAAAGGGTCAAAAATACCCTCACTTTGGAAAAAATTATTTTGCAAAAATATCCCTTCGATTTTTTCACTTATTTTGGATCAAAAATACCCCTCCCGTCCTTAAAGTTTTCAAATATACCCCTGTCTTGACGGAAATTATCCTCCAAAATAACCCGAAATCATTTTTTAAACCCGCTCCATCATTTGAACCCGACCCAACTAAATAATAACCCATAAGATCCCGTTATTCCCCCAATTCCCTCAAACTTCAAACCTACGTATTGGGGGAATAAGGGGATCTTATGGGTTATTATTTAGTTGGGTCGGATTTAAATGATGAAGCGGGTTTAAAAAAGGATTTCGGGTTATTTTGGGGGATAATTTCCAAAGACAGGTATATTTGAAAACTTTGAGGACGGGAGGGGTATTTTTGACCCAAAATAAGTTCGGAGGATATTTTTAGCCCTTTTTCCAAAGTAGAGGGATATTTTTGACCCTTTTCCCTTAAATTAATGACGAGTGACTTTGGTGAAATTGACACTTAGTTAGATGACTACCGGTGAAATTAACTCATTATTATGATGTTTAACTTAGGGTTTAATTTAAATACACCGATAGTACATACATTTTATTATACACTGTCAATTATTTTATAACTAATTATTATTAACTTATAAATTGTTAAATTATATAAACAGTTCCTGTTATTGCAAGTTGCTTTAATCTATAGTGTATGTAAAATATATTAACTGCCCTAGTACGAAAGTTACATTAATAAAATAGAGATATTTAGGGTCAATCGTGGCCAAGGGGCACGTTTCATAATTTCATATATTGCCTTGACTTATGATTTGATAGGTTTTTGCACCGGAGGCACGACTTAAGTCTAAACACGAGTCTTAGAAAATTATTCATCATATACTCATGCGCAAAGTCTTTTCCCTATGGTTACGCAATAAGCAGCCATAAATTCAAGTAAGGAGATTCAAAAAGAAAAGTTCTCATTATTTTAAAAAATAAATTATTATTTATATATAGTCCAAAATTTTTTTACCCTATTTATATAATATAATTTTTCATCGAAAGGTTTAAACAGACCCCGGGCCCTTGCACCCCTTTATCTCCACCCCTGACAATAACCAAGAGGGAAAATATCTGTAGATTGGATAAATCCTTTGCAAATTATTTTTACTTACTCCTCAAAGCTAAGAGAGTTGATTCTAGAACATATGCAGATCCATTGGAATCAAATACAACATTAAAAAGTAAGACTAGAAATATGGATTTGGTACATCATAATTACTAGTAATGAATTTTCGCTCATCTCTACTATCGAATTAGCTTACATCTATATCTGACGTTTATCTGTAAGATTTTTCAAGCAATTCCACATTATTCCTTGTATAGCAAATGACTTAAATATCTCTATTTTATTCTCTAATTTTTCTGATCCATACATGCAATCTATCGCATAGCTTAATCTTTTTTGATAGTTGTGGTTAATAAACTGTTGGTGATTAAAGCTAGAAGCGTTTGCGAACAAAGTTCTAGGCTTCTAGGTAGCTACTTTCATAGTCTAATACTCCTATTTGGGATTTACAATCCCTGAACATTTAGAGTGTACATGAATTCGGTTGGTTCGAATTTTTCAAATACAATTAAACCAATTATGTCCGGTTTTTAAATCGACAAACCAAACCAAACTAATAAAAGTCATGTTTTTTGATATCAGATTTTTGGGATTTTTCGATTTTCTCAAATTTTTCGGATTTTTTTTTTTTAATATCAAACAAAATCAAACTAAACCACTAGTCAAATTTTTTTCCATGTTTTCTTTGTCCACCCCTACTAGTGATATATACGACAATTTAGGCCTGTGCACGAATCGGTTCGGTTCGATTTTGGCCATCATCGAATTGAAATTTTGAATTTCGACTTTCTAAAATTATCAACCAAACTCGATCCATTTTAGGTTCAATTCGGTTCGTTTTTTATTATTTCGGTTCGGTTACACAAATCGATTTGTTCGGTTTATTTGAAATTTAAACAAGTAACTATTTCATTTCAATTTTAGAGTAAATATAACAAAAAATAATGAGATCCTAAATTTGCAGCCTTATAACCAAGACATTAACCAAGAAAAAACCATAAACTTGCAAGCATAATAGCAAATAAATAGCAAAACAAGAGCTTGACAACTTGTGCAAGCATACAAATCCGCCAACACCACATTACATATACCAAATTAGTCATATTAGTCACTAGTGGCATATAAATTCGGTTTGTTCGGATCGGTTCGGTTGATAATTGAAGTCAACCGTATCCGAACCGTTACACCGTAATATTTTACAATTGCATTTGTAAATCGTAATCAAATTGTATTATCCAAACTGTATTATCCGAATTGTTTCGAATCGGTTCGGAAATTCGAATTGAACCGATTTGTGCACAGTCCTATACGACATAGAATCCTTGTATGGCATGAGCTTTAATAACGAAAATCTTGCGGCCCTCAAGAATTTCTAGAAGGGCTTCCCTCACGGGTCCGGAGTAGGATCCCCTCCAGTACACCTCTTGGTTTAGGACACGTGTCACTTAAAAATCCAATGGACCAAATTACTTCCCTTCACTTTTATCTAATAAAATCAGTCGTGTTTTGCCAGAAAATTTACAGTGGTTCCATCCTAATAAATTGCATATAATTGTCCCTCTTCTTCTTCTTTCTTTCTTTCTTTCTTTCTTTCTTTTTTTTCGTGAAACTTCTTCTTCTGTTGTCACGACCCAAATCATGGATCATGCGGGCACCCACACTAACCCTCCCGGTGGGCGAACCCTTCGATAACTACCTTAATTTGATACAACATGCGGAATAAATACTTTTATTATAAGAAATTTCCAAAATCTGGTCTAGACTCATACAAGAGCTTCTAAGAAGTTTACAATTTGAATAGATAACAGACTCAACTGGATACGACTTCTGTTTAAGGATAGAGAACAACAGAAATCTAAGGAGAGACTCTGGGTTGCAATAGCTCACCCAAACGTCTTTGACGAATGCCTCGAAACGGTCGTGAGACTCCGAACATCACCTGAAAATAACTCTACACTCCAGAAGGAGTGTAGCAAGAGTAGTATGAGCACAACACAAGGCTCGTAGGTATCATAGGCCGACAATGGTTAGTTCACGCATATAAACAAGAAGCAACTAACAAGTAAGCGGATAAGTAATCAAACACAGTCCACACATCTAGCACATGAGAAAGTCTTGCATTAACGATAGTCACAAGGGATCTCAATATCTCGGATTATAAGCCTAGGGAGAATTCTATAAACCTCGATTCCATCCACCTTTAAAATAAATACTCACAAACAACAACTC
Source organism: Lycium ferocissimum (assembly GCF_029784015.1). Taxonomy (NCBI): domain Eukaryota; kingdom Viridiplantae; phylum Streptophyta; class Magnoliopsida; order Solanales; family Solanaceae; genus Lycium; species Lycium ferocissimum. The sequence continues at coordinate 13,375,743 of NC_081344.1, read as the reverse complement.
AAGTAATTCACAAATCAAGAATCAATCGAGAATGTGCCATGCAATGACATGAATGACCATTCAAATGGAGTGCTATGCAATGCAATGTCGTGCTATGTAAATGTTATGCAATGCAGTAGTCACCTCTCACACTCCACTCCCGTACACACATGCTATGGCAATGCCTCATAGTCATGACCCATGGGGGACCCGCGAAGTCCATGTACCACTCGTGCTCTCCGACAAAAACCTCGGAGGCTATCAATCACTCTCAATCTCCGGCAGAAACCTCGGAGTCTCTCTGTCACTCTCAATCTCCGGCAGAAACCTCGGAGTCTCTCTGTCACTCTCAATCTCCGGCAAAAACCTCGGAGTCTCTCAATCACTCTCCTCACCATTATAACAACATAAAAGTAATATGCAAGCATGTCATGCATGATATCAGTCTCAACTATATTACCAAAATGCAATAAACAAGTACAAGTCATATTATTGTCCATGGCTCAATAATCAATATTACTCTTCCCTTTCAAGTACATGAAATCACAATACAGTGACAGCTCACATAACAATATCGTAATAATGGCGACGAGCCCACATAACAGTATCACAATAATGGCGACAAGCCCACATAACAGCTGCAATACCAACCTAGATGGAATTTACCTCCACACCATGCCCGAAGGCCTATCATGCTTTCCCCGTCAATCACTACTATTTACATACGTTTCGCTAACCGGAGTCTAGACATAAAGTAAACCGTAACCTACCTCAATGCCGAACAGTTGTCACGAACTTTCACGCCAAAGCTTTTTCCTTCAAGTGCTTCCGATCGGACAAGGTCTTTAGTGCTTATTCGTCACACAATATGTGTACGCTACCCAATAATACTTCAACCTATATTAAGACGCCAACAACTATGGTTAAGCTACAGGGAGATTCAAACGTATTCTAACGTTAGTAACTCCTTTCTAGATGTTTAGGCGATGTTTTCTCTTGTATCTAAACCAACCCCATACTACAAATACAACATCAATAATTATGTGTTCAATACCAATCCGGACAGCCCACACAATATTCTAAACAGCCCACATTCATAACATGCAATAACTATTCACATACGGTTTCGACATTCTCAAGTTACTTTTATTAGTTTGTAGCCTTAACGTTTGCATGTAACAACTTATAACAGCCCATCCAACATACAATATGATGTATACTCTTAACTTATAATTATTCTTTCCAACTTAATGAAAACACAAGTCCAAAACAGTCCACTACCACAACATGTCCAAAACAGTCTCTAACCGACAACATAACGATGTTCGGAATTCTTGCAAACGTTTACGAACATACTAAGCCAACCACATGCGATTTTTATACATCATTTCATGTCTTCTTTTCATATAATTTCAGTAAGTTATGACCAGCTATCCACACGACAAGTACAACATCAATTCATACGCAACTACGCTATATCGTCATTTTTATAATCCTTAAAACAACTCACAAATGACTTTAGTTTCAACTCCAACCATTAAACACCTTCATTTCCATCATAAAATTCATGATAATAACAATCAAAATATCAAGTAAAAACAGTTCACTAACTTCTTCACCAAACAGTCCACACACGGCTACACCATGCTTCAACATCACTCACATAAAATCATAGATTCAACCATTTTCATACTAACATAACTTCACCTTTAACCTTCCAATTATTTTCATTCTTTTTACCATGATATCTATGATAGTAACAACCATATTTATTAAAGAAAATCAGTCCATTAATTCCACCAAAACAGTCCCTACGGCCAACTAACATTCCAACACCAACTTTCATGATTTTATGCATGCGATTCATGTTCGTCAAGTTACAACCATACTTCAACATCAACACATATAACCCCATAACTACTATCATGTTCCAACATCAACACACCTTATTTCATGCATACAACTTATATTCACACATCTACATCACCCTTAATAATTGAAAAGAAAGTTAGATCTTACCTTGACAACTTGACTTCCCTACTTGGCTAGAGTTGGTGACTTGAGATGGAAAATGGTTCTTGTTGCTCCAAAGACTATCTTCACGTTTTAGGCACCTTCTAAAGGGTTGAAACACCTTGGAAAATAATTTTTGGATCAAGACTCAAAGGGCTCAAAAATCAGCCCCTTGGCCGAATGCTCTCTCTCTAGGCTTAGGTTTTCTTTCTTTGTGTTGTGTAGTTGAAATGAATTGTGATGGCTGATTTCTTGGTCATTATTTGGTTCAACTTTGATGCCTACAAGTTGGTCACATGCTCCACTTATGGCATGATTCATTCCATTAACTTTACACTTTAAATTTCCTAATTTGTTTTCTACAACTTTCGGCCAACCTCACCTTCTTGTTTCTCCTTTCTTCTTTCTTTTCAATTGTTTACAAGACAATCTTATGTGTGTTGAATGATTCATGCACCACCCTTTGTCTATTGTAATCATGCCAAGATGGATGAGCAATATTTAATGTGAAATGATCCCTCCACCATGTTGTGTCCTCCTAAAACAATGTATACTTTCATAAAGTAGTGGATGCTCAAATATTCAATTGTATGCTTCAACTTTTTCTCCTCAAAATTTTCAGCCCTATGGCCGAATATAACATGTATGTTTCTTCCAAATTTAATTGTCCACAATATGTTGAAAATGTAGTGGATGAATCAACATTTAATTTCACACTTGTATGTCTTCCATTAGCCTTATTTTAGATGACTTTGAGTCATCCTTTTTACCTTGGATGTTGATGCTCTTGTTGGATCATTATTGTCACAAATTTTTACTTAACCCACAATTAAGTAGTTCCTAATTTCCAACAACATTCTTGTACTAAGTAAAATTTGTAACCGATTAGTTCTAGTTTAGAAATTAAAATCAAGTTTCTATCTCACGTTGATTCTTTCGCGAATAACTCGACGTATAAAAATACGGGTCTAACATTCTCCTCCTTTAGAACATTCGTCCTCGAATGTCAAATGAGGACTAAAACTCGTCAATTAAATAAATCGAATCACCCGTTATCGCGTACTATGCAGGCAATGAATTTAGACCACGAAAAGGGTGTTTTAGGAATATTAGGCCTAAAAGTGCTAAACGACCAAATGGGTCGTTACATCTGTCTTCTTAACACTCTTCTTCTAAATCCACCCAATTTGGTTTGTAAACATAAATTGAACCAATTGCTGAGCTTGGCTGAAAATTCAAAAGATATCTTCTAAATAAAGTTGATTTTCATCAACTATTGTAGGAATATCTTGAAAACTGATGATAATTAGCTACACTAAAAATAGAAAAAAGAATGAGAAGAAAATTTTTTCTACTTTACATTGTATAGCAGCAGTTCCAGCAGTTCGTCTAAACCGCCAGAAAAGGATTTAGAAGTAGGTGGAGTGTTTATCAGTTTATGTGAGCATGGAGAAGGGAGCAAAAGAGGGGCTGCGTTTGTAGAGTGATAAAAATGGAAGTAGTTTGGACCATTAGATTTTATAATCGACACGTGTCCTACATCAACAAGTGTACTGGAGGCACTGGAGGAAACTAGTATCGGAGGGGATCCAGACCCGATAAATCCCTGAAAGAAAGATTTTTTAACAAAATATTGGTTTTTTAATTTCTAATTTTTAATGTTTCAACTGAAAGTTGAATTTGTCTTTTCAGGATGTGTGATTTAAAAAAGATTATTATGGAGGATCCCTTTTGATTTATATCTGGATCTTGGATACAGCGCCTTTTAAAATGAGTGCTAACTGGTTGAATTCTCGCTTAAGTTATTTTAAAGGAATATGGATATACCTTGTGACTTTGTTGTCATAAAAAATATAAAGGCTATTTTACTAAGTACTTTACGTAATTTGGATGATTATCTAAGAAATTAACTCTGTTATTTGATTTGAGGAGTTGTATGTAAGTGGCTAGGTTGCTACTGTATTCTGTCTCATTTAGCAAGTTTATTGTGTTCTTTTTCACCTTCAAACAAGAGGGATATTTAAACTTTTCTCAAGACTTTTGAGAATTTAAAACTTTATACGTTTCGAGAATTGTCACTATAGAAGAAACGCTTCTTTACGTCGGTTGGTTCCTTCATTTTGCGGCGGTTTGAACTGCCGCAATTTAAAACTAGCGACGGTTTAGGCCTATCGACTGATAAGCTATCGTAAAATCCTTTTCTGACGGTTTAGACGAACTGCTGGAATAACCGTTGCATAATATTATACAACAACGGTTTATATTTATTTCACGGCGATTTGTAACTGAACATAAAATTCCTTAAAGCCCGTTGGTTTAATTCCTTAAACATGTTTAAACATCTATTAGGTGGTTTAAAACATCCATTAGGTTTTTATAATGAAAGTCATTATTATGTTTGCTCGTCTTACTAGTACAATGAGCGTGAAGAGAATAAGATGGCAACATAGATTTTAAATATTAAATTTTAATTTTATTCCTAATTTTTCATTAAATCCTCATTAAGTCTGGTTTCTTAAATGCGGCTGTTGTTGCATATGGTGGTGTAGAAGTGATCTCAGTAGTGATGCCATAGTAATGTTGCATTGTATGTGTTATTTGTTTTCCCATGGTTGTCACTTTTGTGATGTGTTTTGGAAGTCGCTTGGATCTCCGGTATTCCATTGTCAATTTTGAATCATGTCTCTACAAAGCATGTGAAATAAGTGCACTTCTTCCAGGTAATATAGTCAAGCACACAGGATGGAATTTATTATGACTGTTTTTCAAATATTCAAAAAGAGTAACCAGAGTTTGAACAGAGTAACTTGGTCTATTTTTCCTTGTCCAAAACATTTATGCCTCAAGTATTGCCTAGATAACATTTTTCCAGTTACGTCAACAGCAACATTCCCAGTTATGTCCACAACAGATCTTTTTAATGAATACCTATAAGAAAGTGCAGGGATGTATATGAGTTAGTTGTCACCTTATGTGGTTTAGAACCATCCTCACTCATAACATTAACATCTTTATTATCACTTTTTGCGTCATTTAGAAACCATAAGTGGACGGATTTCTCATCAAATGCTAACTTTCTGAGAAAATAACAATTGTATTCATTATTTTACATCAGTATGGAAGAAACACATATAGCTAGGGATAAGGAGGAAGAGTACCAGATAATTTTACATGTCATTATCTGTAGGATATAGTATACGTGAACTAGCCGAAATGTATTCTTCTGAGAAATTGGTGGTATTCGCATTGGAGCTAGTTGCAACGGTGTAGAGATCTGATGATTCATCTTCATTCTTTTCCTGTCCCTGTTGATTAGGCCAAGACATTCCAGTTAACTTCCTCAAACCTTCGAGTTCAATAGCCACTTCCTTCATTGTAGGCCTATCTTCTCTGTGCAATTGAAGACAGTTCTTCACCAGCGCAGCCATTTTTTGGAGTTGCTCAAGACTCCCTTCCCGCAAAACACGGCGATCAATAATGTGAAACAAGCTATTCTTATTCACGGATGAGACAAAATAATCAGCTAAATTCTTGTCCTCTTCGTTTCTATCACCAGAAACAGGTTTTAACCCCGTTAGAAGTTCTGCCAGAACTACTACAAAGTCAAACATCGCTTTTTTTACGTCAATTGACTTGTGCTGAAATATTCAGGATCCAAGTACCCAAATGTACCTTGAACTAATGTAGCCACATGTGTTTGATCCAGAGGGATGAGCCTTGAAGCTCCAAAATCGGCCACTTTAGCTGTGTAAGAATTATCTAACAATATGTTGGCAGACTTGACGTCTCGGTGAATTATAGGCATGGACGCAAATGAATGAAGGTAAGCAAGTGTAGTGGCTGTCTCTATGGCAATTCTCAAACGATTTTGCCAATTTAACCAACCCGTGCCACGTTGGTTGTGAATGTGCTCATATAGAGTTCCTTCAGAGATGTACTCATAAACCAATAAAGGAACTTCATCTTCCAAACAACACCCAAAAAGCCTCACCACGTTTCGATGGTTGATTTGAGTGAGAATAAGCACCTCATTAATAAACTGCTCAATTTGACTCTCATCCACAATTCTAGATTTTTTAATAGCAACTATGCGGTTATCACGTAGCACACCTCTATATACAATCGCATGGCCACCACGGCCAAGAATTCTGTCTTTAGCATAATTGTTTGTAGCTTTCTTGAGCTCCTCAGCTGTAAAAATTTTTGTTGCTTCCACACCACCATTGTTAGAGTAGATCCTGTGTTTTAATAATAAACCACCATTTTGTTGGAAGAATTTCTCCCTAACTTCAGTCAATTTCCTTTTCTTGATTCTGAAATAGAGCCAAATTATTCCAATCACTAGGGACATAAAGCCAACAGCTCCTATACCTGAATAATTAGTGGAATTGAACTTTCATTGTCTGTTTCAACTATAGATCAAAAGTACAGGATTGTACACATTCATTGTACTATTGAATGTATATATGTGCCAACGAGTTGGTGTTCCAAGTGGCTGTTTCAAATACATATAGAAGAAGAGTCTGTATTATTCACACATTGTCCGGACTCCTGAATGGAGTACGTAGTTTAGAGTCGTAGATCATAATCATCATATTAGAGCTTCTTCTTTTTTAATTTCGTAATACAAAATAATACGGAAAACAAAAGTACTGCTTTGCCATATGTGTTGTGCGTGTATGATGTAACATCATATAAAAGAACCATCTAAAATTTAAATTTTGGTTAAATAAGAAAAAATTGCAAAATCAATGATTTGACTTAGAAATTGATATCAAAATTGGATTTTGATTATGGAATTGGATTCCCTAGCTAGCTTATGCGAAATGCGTTCATGTAATTAATTTTAGATATTGAACTGTTGACTCGAAGGGCGGGTTTGAGTTGACCAAGGGTTAATTTTGATCCCGAGGTGTCTTAAAAATATGGATACGTTTCCTTAGTTTAAAATGGACATGTTATTCATGATTTTGAATAGATTGAGGCCATTGAAGATCTTTGGAGCAGTTTGAGCATTTCCAGTGAAGTATAGGTTTGTCATTTTCGAGACAAGTGAAACTTTAAGTCTTAGTTTGTCTACTTTTCCTTAAAAGCATATTCTATGTGTTGCTTGTATGAATTTAAACCATCTAGTTCGTGTGGGTAGGAAAGCATGAGCTAGATTGGCTAGTTTGAATATCCAGAGTTGATCGTGAGGGATCTCAGTGCATGTTTCCACATGATTTGATAGTTCTAGTAGATCTAGTGATTTGATATGATGGCATTTAGCATGCCTTATCTTTCAGAAGTTATTTGTGCTTTCTTGTGATATCTGTTTAGCTGTTTAGCACATTTTATCACGATATCAGTAACACACATAACCTGGGCAAGATGTATGTCTATATGTGCAGTCAGTTAGCTTGAGTGATGTCCACATGGCCCCACTTTGGGGTTGAGCTTGAGTGAGAGTACTCATGACACCATAAAGGGTTGAGATTTAGTGGGCGCATTCATGGTACCTTAGTTGAGTTAAGTTGGATTAGCGTACCCTTGTCCCCGTAAGTGCTGTCACAGCATAGGTTGAGATTGAGTGGCTTCCTCATGACACCACTGTGGCGTTGAGATTGAGTGAGAATACTCATGGAACCACAAGGGGGTTGAGATTGAGTGAACGCATTCATGACACCAAATTGAGTTGAGCTAGGTTAGCGCGCATACCCTTGTCCCCGTAGATGGATTTGAGTTTGAGTGATGTCTCATTGCACCATCTCAGATTAGAAATTGTACCTCATGTTTACTTTCATTGTATGTATTCATGATTTCAGTTTAGTTGCTTTACTTGTATTTCATATCTATACTTGTACTGTTAGGATAAGGTGTTTGTATGCACTACCATCGTTTTTTAAAGACTTATTTCAGGGGTAGGCTGGGGAAGCGAGTCAACAATCCTGCTAGGTCTTTTAGACTCACAAGTATTGCATGTGCACAGATTCAGTAGGAAAGGGTCTGGCTTCTAACCAATGACTCCAGCCAGTTGTCAGTCCTATTCAATTGAGGTGAGTCAGTACTAGACCTTAAAGGCGGCTTCAGCTCCTATCTTTCATTTAAGTCTATTTTTCTTTTTATCCAGTTGCGTCTCGAATCAGTTGTACTCAGATTTTAGTGCTCTATGACTTAGTCACTTATTTGGTTGTTTGGAATGTCTTTCACCTTCATTGTATTACGCTTCTGCAAATATCTATTCGAGGCAACTTTATTAGTATATTCTTTCTTCTCTTCATCTACGTTACGAGCATGCTTTAGCTTAGAGGGTTCGCTAAATGGTTAGTGGCTCGTTTGTTGCGCTGTCACGACTTAGGTGCCAGATTTGTGTCGCGACAATAATACTACTCTCTTTTCCGTTCCAATTTATGTGACATATGTTGAATCAGTACGCAGTATAAAAGAGATATTACAACTTTAAAACTTGTCGTATTAAACATATAATAAGTACCATTTGTGTATTGATTATAATTTTTTTTAATCTTAAACATGACATAACATTTGTGTGACTGTGATGTTGAGAAGATATTCAAGCCAATTCCTACTCAAAACGAAAGAAATAAAAGGAAACTTTTTCTTTGTTGGTTTTCGAGTGTTATTGGGATTTAGATCCTTTCTAGGAAAGGATTAGACCTAGTAGTATAAATACATGCTAGCTAGGATTTATTAAGTAGGACAGAACATAGAACCTAAGAGTATTCAATCTTGTAACTTACTTTCTCCCTTAATATTAATAAAAGTGTTGGCCGTTCTCCGTGGACTAGGATCACATCGATCCGAACCACATTAATTATTGTGTATTTATCGTTTTCATGCTAACAATTGGTATCAGAGCCTACAGATCGTGAGATCTAGAAGACGAGGAGACTATGGCATCTATGAAGTTTGAGGTAGCGAATTTTGATGGGCAAAGTAATAACTTCAACATCTGGAAAATCAAGATCATGGCGTTGTTACGGAGAGAAGGATCAGTCTATGCTTTGGATGACTCGTATCCCTAAAATATGAAAGAGGCCGAGAAGCAGAAGGTTGAGATGGATGCGTTTAACGCAATTCAATTATCCTTATCAGATAGCGTGTTATGTGAAGTCAGTACCAAGAAAACAGCTGCGAGTTTGTGGAAGAAACTTGAAGATCTCTACCAGAAGAAATTAGTAACAACTAGAATGTTGTTAAGGCAGCGTTTACACTCTTTCAAGATGAAGACAGGTACAACTTTACAGGATCATCTTGATGCTTTTAATAAATTGGCTATGGATCTTACTCATGCTGATATTAAAGTGGGAGATAAAGAACTAGCGTGCACTCTACTGTTTTCATTATCATTGACGTACAAAGACGTAGTTAATTCAATGATGTATAGTAAGGAAGTGGTCACGTTTAATTCAATGATGTATAGTAAGGAAGTGGTCACGTTACAGATGGTAAGACATGCATTGAATTCGGATGAATTAGGAAACCATATAAAAAATGGTGAGAAAGAGGACCATGGTGAGGGTTTGACGGTTAGAGATCGCTCGAGCCAAAGAGGGAGAGGCAATTCAGTAGCTAGGTCAAAGTCTAGGAAAAGGGTGAGTAGGAAGCATGATGAATGTTGGGGTTGTCATCAAAAGGGTCACTTTGAGAGGGATTGCCCGAATAAGAAGATTGATAAAACAACAGCCAGTGCATCTACGGTTCAGGTAGCTCAGACATCTGGAGAAGATTATGTGCTAACTGCTTCAATAGATGACATTCAGACACACGAGTTGATTTTAGATTCAGCTTGTACCTTTCACATGTGCTTCAGAAAAGAGGCGGTTTACTAGCTACGAGCAGACGAGTGGGACTGTACTTATGGGTAAGGATGCAGTATGTGAAATAGTAGGCATTGGTTCAGCCCGTATACGGTGTCATGACGGCATCATAAGAACATTGTCTAATGTTCGACATGTTCCCGATATGAAAAAGAATCTAATCTCTCTTAGTACTCTTGATATGCTCGGATACAAACATGCGGGTGAAGGTGGAATCTACAAGGTGACCAAGGGTTCTCTGGTCATGTTAAAGGCCAAACTAGAGGGTGATCTTTATGTACTTATGGGCAGCACCATTCTAGGTACTGCGAATGCTGCAACCTCACAGTTATCAGATGATGACAAGGCTAAGATGTGGCATATGAGATTAGGTCAAATGAGTGAGAGGGGGTTGGCAATTTTGAGCAACCGAAACCTTTTGAAAGGTGAGAAGATTAGTAAACTTGATTTTTGTAAGCATTATGACCTTGGAAAGAAGAAACGGGTCAGCTTTAGCACGGCAAGCACAAAATCGAAGGGGTACTTGACTACATTCGTTCAGATTTATGGGGTCCATCTCAGGTTCCATCCAAGGGTAAAAAGAGCTATCTTCTTACTTTCTTTGATGATTTTTCACGCAAGGTTTGGGTATACTTCTTAAAGGCTAAAAGTGATGTCTTTGAGAATTTCAAAAACTGGAAGACATCAACTGAAAATCAGTGTGGCAAAAAGATTAAGTGTCTTCGAACAGATAATGGCTTGGAGTTTTGCAATGAAGAGTTTGAAAATTTCTGCAAGATTCATGGTGTATTGAGACATAGAACTGTTAGGCATACACCACAACAAAATGGAGTAGCTGAAAGGATGAACCGCACTCTTCTTGAGAAAGCACGATGAATGCTCTCTAATGCCAAAGTGACTAACGAGTTCTGGGTGGAAGCAGTAAATACTGCTACTGCTTGTTATGTTGTTAATCGTTCTCTAGCATCGGCCATTAACTTTAAAATTCCAAATGAGGTATGATCAGGTAAACCGTCTAGTTACTCGTACTTAAAAATCTTTGGATGTCCCGCATATTATCATGTAAGTGATGGAAAACTAGAACCTAGAGCTCAAAAAGGTTTATTTATGGGATAGCTGAAGAAGTAAAAGGATATAGAATATGTAGTTTAGATCCTCTTAAGTTTGTAATCAGTAGAGATGTTACTTTTGATGAGGCCTCTATGCTTGATTCTGGAAAGACTTCTATTAAGTTTGCAGGGCAGAAAGTTCTTACAATAGAAACGGTGGAGGAAAATGTGAAACTCACCTAGTAGGAGGATCAAGTGACTTAAGTGGAGTCAGATAATGAAAAATCTCACACAGTAGTACCTGAAATTGAACCATACAGTATAGCTACTGGAAGGGACAAACGAACTCTGAAGCCTAATCCAAAATATTATCCTCGGCCTTCACAAGCTAATCTTATGGCCTATGCATTAGCTATTACCGAGGAGGAAATAAAGGATCTGTCACCTTCAAGCTATACAGAAGCTACTATGTGTGGTGAAGCTAATCAATGGCGTTTAGCCATGACCGAATAGATAGAGTCTCTGCACAAGAACCAGACATGGGATTTAGTGAGTCTACCAAAGGGGGAAGAGAACTGGTGGTTGCAAATGGGTCTTAGAAAAAAGGGGGTAGTATTTCGGGTGTAGAAGATGCTAGATACAAAGCGAGATTGGTTGGTAAGGGATTTTGTCAGAAGGAGGAAATCGACTACAATTAGATTAACTCACCAGTCGTGAAGCATAGCTCAATTTATTTTTTACTAGCTTTGGTTGCCTATTATGACTTGAAGCTTCATCAGCTTGATGTCAAGATTGCATTCTTACATGGTGAACTTGAAGAGGTGATCTTCATGAATCAGCCCGAGGTCCTTATTGAAGGAAAAGAAGACCAGGTTTATCAATTGAAGAAATCTTTTTATGGTTTGAAACAGTCACCACGACAGTAGTAAAAGAGATTTGATGCGTTCATCATTACCAAAAGGAAGGAGAAGTGCATTTGATAGATGCGTGTATCATATGACGGTATCTGGTAATTCAAATATTTATTTACTGTTATATGTTGATGATATGCTTATTGCTGCTAATAGTATGACAGAGATAAATGATTTGAAGATACTGCTAAGTAAGGAGTTTGACATGAAAGATTTAGGTGAAGTTAAGAAAATCCTTGCAATGGAGATTCACAGGAAGAACGGTGAGGTACATCTCTCACAGAAGAAGTATATTGAGAAGGTAGTTCCGAGGTTTGACATGGATAAATATAAACTCATTACTTTACCGTTAACACATCATTTCAGACTTTCTTCTTTGATGGCACAACAATCAAAGGAAGAGGTGGAGTACATGTCAAAAGTTCCTTATTCTAGTGTAGTTGGTAGCATTATGTATGCTATGGTTTGCACTCGGCCTGATATTGCTCAAGCAGTGAGTGTGGTAAGTTGATTCATGTCTAATCCGGGTAAGACACATTGGGAAGCAATTAAGTGGATATTGAGATATCTTAAAGGTTCTTCGAATGTTGGTCTAACTTTTTGTAGGATGAGAAATGAAGGCTTCTCGGTCCTTGGTCATATGGATTCTAATGTTGCAGGTGATCTTCATAGAAGAAGATCAACAACGGGCTATATCTTTACTCTCTCTTATAGGTAGTGCCATAAGTTGGAAGGCAACTCTCCAGTCTATAGTTTCTTTGTCCACAACAGAAGCTGAATATATGGTAGTAGCAAAAGCAGTAAAGAAGGCTATATGGTTGAAAGGTTTGGTGTCAGAATTGAGTAGGATTCAACATGAACCAACTCTAAAATGTGCCAGAGTGCTATTCACTTGATAAAAAATTAGAGATTTCATGATCGCACCAAACACATTGATATCAGATTCCATTTTATTCTTGATGTTGTTGAATAAAGCATAGTTAAGGTCTTGAAGGTTGACACAAAGGAAAACGCAGCGGATATGTTGATCAAGGTGGTTCCGCTTGTCAAGCTCAGTCATTGTATGAATTTGGCAGGAGTTCGCATCAAATGATACGTCAGGATGGAGAACGGCAAGGCAAGGTAGAGCTACTAGTATGTACAAGGTTTCGGCTAGTGTCTCTTGTTTCCTACATGGAGTTAGCTCACATAGGCTTAGAGACATTGGACTGAATGACGTTCATATGGAAGCTTGAAATTCATCTCAAGCTGGAGATTGTGAAGTTGAAAAGCTATTCAAATCAATTCCTAATCAAAAGCCACTACGGAAAAAGGAGTAATTGGCGGAGGTTGAAAGTTGCAATTCGCAGAGGTTTTAGCCTCCACTATTTTCTGACAGCAAATAGTAGAAGTTAAAACCTCCGCGGATTATAACTTTCAACCTCCGCAAATTACCCATTTTTTGTAGTGAGCGGAAAGAAATAAAAGGTTTTTTTTTTGTTGGTTTTCGAGTGTTATTGGGATTTAGATCCTTTCTAGGAACGGATTAGACCTAGAGTATAAATACATGCTAGCTAGGATTTATTAAGTAGGACAGAATATAGAACCTAAGAGTATTCAATCTTGTAACTTACTTTCTCCCTTGATATTAATAAAAGTGTCGACCGTTCTCCTTGAATTAGGATCATATCGATCCGAATCACGTTAATTACTGTGTTTTTATCATTTCCGCGCTAACAGTGACTATAAGAGCTTCTCATTAAAAATACAAGGAGAGAAGTGTAAAGTTAATAATTTTCAAATATAGAAGTATATCATTTTTGAAACAAACTAATAAGAAAATAAGTAGCATACAATCTGGAAAAAAGAAAATAGCATTCGTGGTTATGAAAGTATACCAAGATATTTACCTAGAGAGAACTTGATCCATGGGAACTCAGAATAGGGAGCAATACAACCATGGCCATCCTTTTTGCCGTCACCGGTATATCCATCGGGACAAGAACAATTGTAACTTCCTGGAGTATTTATGCAGATCTTCTCACAGAAACTGTTATTTGGATGATCAGCGCATTCATCAATATCTGAAAAAGATCAAATTAATTCACAAGAGTTCTTGATTATGGTGCATAAAGCAACTTTCACTTCACGAAAAAGGTGTAAAGCTAACTATTTTAATCACTTTGAACTCGCTAAAAATTGAAATAAGACCACACTATTTATATTATAAAGACTAAGTTTACTCAGACTTCTACCATTTTATATATTTATATGGCATGCCTAATTATATTACTTAAAACATGTTACTCTTCTCATCCATCCAGTAACAGATTCAGGATTTTCATTCAGGAGATTCGAAAAAATAACAAAAGCTAAATATAAAAAATAATGTTGTCAACGGAAATCGAAGCTAGGACGCCAGAGACAATTTTGAACACCCTGGACTGCTTGAGCTAATCATTTGCATTTGTTCAGGGTATTCAAAAGTAAGTATATGTATGTAAATACAGAAAATTTATCCTATATATACACTGTAATTTTTTAAGGAAGTGTCCCTCGACATCCTGTAAATCCGCCCCTGGATCATATTAATGGAAATGGTCCTACCTTGGCAGCCTTGGTTGAGATAAGGATTGCCATCATAACCTGGATTACAGCTGCAGCGGTAGCCACCAAGACCAGTATCAGAATCAATGCAATGACTATTTTCACGGCAAGTATAATCCTCGCTTTTCAGAGCTCGCTCGCAAGAAAGACTCCCAATGGCCCAGTCCAGCACAATGGGCACAGTGGCCTTTAATCTCTCAAAAAAATAATCAACAATTAGATCATCACCTAGATCTGGCAACCCCCGGAAATGGAAGCGATCTGCCTAGCCAATAAATGCATACCCACATGAATTAAACGACCAAACGTCGGTGTGGTTTTTTGTACTAGACATGGCTGTGTTATAGTATTTCAAGCCCTTGGGTATCTGTTTCTGGCAGCATCCTATGCCCATACATTCTCCTTCCATCGCGTCCCCCGAGTGGATACAGGTGGCGTTGCAGCCATACTCAAAGTTGTTAGGCCCCGTGATGAAAGCAGTGTCATCACAACCAACGACCATAAACCTGTTCAGCGCCGAGAAACTATACGGACTTGATTCTAAAATTGTATTCGAAACGATATACTCATCGAGCACAGCTCCGGTGGAGTTGAAACATCTCCAACCGAAGTCACTAGAGATGCGCAATTCAGTATCCGAGATGTCGTACACTTCAATGTTTCCTATGAAGGGTTTCTGAGAACCATTAATATAAATGTTGCAGTCGATCTGGAATCCCGAATCAAAAGCACAACCTGAGCCAATACCAAATGGGTATGGAACCGTAAGGTTACCACACTGCTTACGGCATCCTGGTTTTGTTATACTGATGCTGGTGCCGGTGTTGGTGCTGATGCTGGTGCTATTAGTGGTGGTTTGGATTGGGGCTAATGTCAGTATTAGCACACAAGCGTAAAAACAAGCAATTTGGTAAGGAAGCAGACTCATTCGTTTTAGGTCCATATGGTTTTGAGTTTCCATGATGATGTAAACTCTACTTCGAGTAACAACGTATGATTTTTGTTATATTACTCCCTTTGTCCCAATTTAAGTGCCTTCGTTCAACTTGGCACAAAGTTTAAGAAATAAAAATAGTTTTTTAATCTTGTAATCCTAAATTAAAGATGTGTATAATATACTAAAATATCCTTTAAATTTAGTGGTTTTAAACCTGTCAGGTAGGATGTTGAATTGTCAACTTACTAAATACTCCTTCGTCTCAATTTAAGTGTCTTACTTTCTCTTTTTGTCTATCCCAAAAGAGTGTCTCTTTCTATATTTAGTAAGTTTACAATTCAAACATCCTACATGGCAAGTTTATAACTACAAGATTCAAAAACAATTTAGTACATTATACACATCTTTAAATCAAGACCACAAAATTTAAAAGTTCCTCTTTATTTCTTAAAATTCATGCATGGTCAAATTAAGACACTTAAAAATTGGGACGGAGGGAGTCTAAAAGGAGACACTGTTTTAAAACAAGACAAAAAAAAAAAAAGACACTTAAATTGAGAGGAGGGAGTAGTATTTATTTTTTAGTAATAAGATGCAAAGACTTGGTGTCAATGATGTCGATGGGGCACGGTTCATAATGATTCCTGCCTATGGACTAGTTCAAAAGAGTCGAGAGGGACGACCCTTGCCTCGTGTGTGGATGAGAAGACCTTGAAACCCATTACATTAAAGGCATGCAAAGACTAAATATGATCTATATATTTTGTTACATCCCGTATTCGTGCGTTGGCATGATACGCATCATGCAAGGTTAGTCACATAAGCTCAAAGGACAGGGTTATGTTTGAAGTTATAAGTGCTTATGTTATGTTCCACAAGTAATAAGTAAGTGCCGCGAAATTTGGAGGTTAAGCGAATCGGAAAAAAATAAAAATAAATAAGTTTTGCTAAGTTTGTGATGTTGAATAAGTTATACAGACTGTATGGAGTTTTGGGCATATCCAAATATGCAAATAAAGAGATCGATGTATAAAAGTTTTAGGTCTTGAAATAATTTCGCGGATGAACGATCGCTTAAACTGGTACGGTGCTACGATTAACTACGATGCCGACTTTGGCACCTATATAAGGGGCAAAAACCCCATTTTTCTGCACTAAAATTCCCCCAAATATTCCAGAAAATTCAGCAACAAAGAGAGAGTAAATATACATCATAAAAGTGAGGATTTTGAGTAATTTCAAGTGACGGAGTATTAATCGAGGTCCGGTTAACGTGCGATTGCGATTGTAGTATTGTCTTGCGGTGGAATTGGCTTGGATTCAAAGTGAATATTGAAGATATTGCTGCTATATCATGAATAAGGTATGAATTTCTCCTTATTAATATTAATTTCAGTTTATTTACGGAGATAAAGTTATGAAATGATCGTATAATGAACTGTTGATGGAGAAATTGAATAAACATCGTGTGGGATGTTATGGAGCATCTTGGTGTTAATATTATTGTTGTTGATGTTGGTATTGTTGTTGGTTATTGGATTGTGATTTCAGGCTAGGCATATAAACAGGGGAGATGCTGCTCGAATTTCGGCATATTCTAAATGGATTTAAATTAAGGGTTTAAGACGAGCATATGATGATGAGCCTAACAATAGTATGAATGGTCCTATATGTAGATTACGAGGCTACGAATGATCTTAAGTGAATTGCAAGACCGGAAGTAAGTTGGAAGTCGAGAAATTATCTTCCAGGTATGTTAAGGCTAATTCCTTTCTTCTAAAGGCATGATTCCTTTCTCATGAATACGATTAGTACATAAACACGAGCGTTCCATAACAAATTCCATTTCATTCCTATGCCTTGTATTTTAAATCTTAAGGTTTTGTCGTTTGATTGATTTTAAGACATTATTTCACCCATCGTCATCGATTAATCCTTTGGACTCGATATGAATTCCATAAACTATTCGGGGTTAACGACCTTATGTCACCCCGAGGGCCGAAAATCGATCCTGATTTCTCATTCAAACCGACCTCGAACGTTCTTTGCAAAGAAAGGAAAAAAGAGTTGCGCGAGAAAGCTTCGGGACGTCGCGCTTTCCTTCCGCATCGCGGAAGAAGCGAAGCTGAGAACCTTGCGCTTTCCTTCGTATCGCGGAAGGAAAGTGGAACTTCTAACTTGTGATCCCTTGTTTTCGATTCGGCCATAATGGTCTCGCTGATCCCTTTATGTGAATCCATAAATGTTTTCCAAAAATATTTTTATTCCCAAACTAGAAATTCATGATTCATAGAGTTTATGATTCAAAGGCACGACTTATTCCGATAATCCATAAATATTTTCCAACATGTTCCTATTTTCCGAGTCAAGGATTTATGAATCTATAAGCTTTTATGACAACGACAACGGACATGTTTTTTTTACAATATGAATGACAATGTTAAAGATGAGAATATTTCTATGATGATTACGACGACGATGATGATTTCATGTTTAAAAGTCCCAAGCTTATGATTTCAATGTGAATATGAGAATGTTGAGTTATTTTCATAATTTTCTTGATTTTTATTCATTGTTGTTGATCTCGCCTTATAATGATTGTTCCTTCAAGGTGAGATAGAGCGATGATGATTATTCCATAATATAATCGGAGGTTACCGACCTTACGTCACTCCGATATAGTTGTGGCTTTTGATTGGGCTCATGCATGCTTTATATATATGTATGTATTTTCTCACACGCGCCGCGCTATAGTCGGACGGGCGCGCGCGTAGATGTGCACACCCCGCAGTTGGCCATGTTATGATATTGCCCGGACGCGCGGGCTAATGATGATAACACCCAATATATATATAAAACAGAGCCTTAATGGCGAAACTTGATACTATATATATGACAGGAGCCTTAATGGCTAGGGCATGGTACTATGTATATGTATAGAAATATTTTTTTTAAAGGCTAAGCATGCATGACATCCGCCTTATAGGCATCCGACGTACGGGTTATCTCTCTTATTCCATGTTACCTTCCATATCTATATTATGTTGTTATCCGTTACATACTCGATACATTATTCGTGCGCGTCCCTATCGTGGACGCCGCGTTTCATGCCACGCGGTGTATACGGATGAGTAGAGGATATTAGCGAGAAGATGTTCCGGTTGGATTGGCGAGCTCCATTTCCTTCCGAGTGCTGCCGAGTCGAGTTTCTATGTTATGGTATCTTGATTTTATGTTAGAGACTTTGCGGAGACAGTCACGTATATAACGTATCGATCTTGTAAGCGGCTCCGTAAGCCGATGTATTATTACGCATTATGTTACAAATTTCATATGATTACGGATTTTACTTGATTTGAGAAAGATGAAAAAAGCATGTTTTTTTTTTTAAAAGCTTACATTGTGCACTCGTTTCATGATTTAAGAGTCCCGGTAAGATTATGAGTATCACGAGACTCGGCGGAGTTCGCTCGACATCTGAAGTGTCGGTGCCCGTCATACTTTTATCAAAAGTTGGGGTGTGACAAATTGGTATCGGAAGCGGGGGCTCGTCCTAGGGGTTATTGTGAAAGTCATGTCCGATGAGAGTCATTTTATGGTGTGAAGCGCGCCACATTTATAACGAGGCTACGGGCATCTAGGTGCTTACTCTTCTTCACATCTAAGATCGTGCGATAGTAAACTGAGCCTAGGAAATGAGATTCCTTATATTAACCTTTGATTTGGAGCACGGTTTCGACGGGAGAAAGTGAGAGATGATATGGGAAGTCACAGAGGTAAGTCACTTCGTTGAGGTTACGTTATCAGAATATATATATATATATTTTATAATGAATCGGTTGACATAGAGGTAAGTCGGTGTGAGCAGTCTGGTAGGAATTGATTAAATGTATCTCTTGATGATAAGTTCGGTCATAAGTTTGTGGTACTGGGACAATTGAATGAATCGGTGCAAAGGTAAGCAATGGCACCGAAGGTTAATATATGTCGGTAAGGTAAGAATATTGCCTATATGATTGAGATGTAAAACGCTAAAGAATGAAAAGGGGAAGGTAAACAGAGAAGCGTATAACGAAGCAGACGCTAAGATCGGACGTCTCGAGGTGTATATATGGGGTAAGTTTTGATATTCGTTCTTTTACCGAAATTAGGAGACACGCGGCCGGGGATATGTCGTATATATATGTATATATATATGCCCCGTGAGGCATTGCGGTATTTACGTACGAGTTTTGGATAGTAGAGAATTATAAAGGAGACTGCGCGAGAATTTTTCAAAATCGGTCGTTTGTTGGGTACATCTAATGCGGTTAGAAACGTGAAAAAGGAAATATCGTAAATAGACAATAAGTGGGATGTGTTGCTTTAGAAGAGTTATGGATTTGACGGTCCGAAGAATGATACGGAGGAAGTAGTTATACGAAGAGAAGGTTATTATGACAAACTGAAAAGGTATTAAAGTATCGAAAGGATTATGGGATTAGTTATACATTTAAGCGAGTTAAGAGTATTACCGCATATAGATACGGCCTAATCTTGACATATTATAGATGTTGAAGCTATGGGAGATAGTTGTATGTAAGTTGGATTGAGGGGAATAGTATTGTCACACAGATTTTATTAGGGTGTGATGGCACCGACACGCGGGGCCGAAACGAACCCTCGGACTGCTACTACACTGTAATCACGCCAAACTTTTTAAACCAAATGAGATAAAATACATAGCAAAATTTTTCGAAATATTCTTTCTCGTACCTTCAATCAACAAATTTATAATCATACAAAATTCAATACATAACACGGACCCACGTATCGCGCCGACGAAGCCACTTACGGACGACAACGATACCCACGACGCCGTGTACGCAAGTCTCGAACATACATCCGTAAATCATAACAAACAAACTACGACTTAGCGGCCCTCGGGAGGAATGGAGCTTGCCATCTCTTTTAACACCTTTCTATAATAACTTCGGCTAAATACAGGGAGTACACGTGGCATGAAAGCACGGCCCGAAAACGAGGGGGTCGATGCGGAAAATGTGCGAGCCGATGTAAGGCACGCAATACGAAAAACGAATCCATAAGCTGAAACAAACAGACTAAAAGATAAATACATTAGTCAAAATGCAGATGTTATTTTTCGGTACACAAATTATGCATAACAGACCATATATTATCATATACATATGCTAATAACAGATCCCGACCCTCCAGTGAGGGACGCGATAACGGTTAACCCCGCCCTACAGAACGGGACGCGGTGAACGAACCGAGAACATATGCCATCTACGGCCGCCGTCCCCATATCATCATATCATATACCATCGTAACCCGACCCGCTCGCGAGGGACGCGGTGAACCATGGTGGGAACTCGCACGATAAATGGCAACCCGGCCCGGACGCGGTGGACGGACACGGAGGCACGCGCACGATAACGAGAGCCCGGCCCGGACGCAGCCGGTGAACGACTACATTGAGCCTTGCGAGCGAGTCGCGAGAAACCACAGCACATAAATCCGTACTCGATGAATACGTACACTTACCGACATTCGAAGTGCTGAGAAACGACGGTTCTTCCAAATTAATATCGGGAAGTTATGGCGTTTGAAATACCGAAACCTCTTCGGACTTTTTAAGCGATCCGAGATCGTACGTGAAAAACATTAGTGGCTTACGAGAGCACACTCATATCGAAATACTCGGATCGAGAAGACTCGTATCCGGTACTCATAGCCGAATACTTATGCGAATACTTATATCGAAATGCCCGTATCGGAATACTTACATCGAGGCGCTCGTATCGGAATACTCGTATAGTCGAGTTATCATGTTGGAATACTTATACGAATACCTAACTGAGTATACTTATTTCGGAATATTTACATCGGAATATTCTTATCAAAATACTTATATCGGAGTATTTATCAAAATGATCAAATCGGAAGTGCTCGTATCGGAATAACATTATATCAAAATTAACTTATGTGGAAGAATGCGTATACGAATCATAACAATCTCGGACCATAACCAAAGTTTTCCTTTAATTACCGTACGTAAATAGGCCAAATAGAGCAATGTAATTAGGTCTCGGGACATGTGGGCCCACCTCGGATCAAGTTGAGGGTGACGTACATAAATTACGAATTTTAGGCTACTATGGAGCCGTCTTGTGAGGTCTTGAGGGTAATTATTCCATTTATGAAAGTTATAGACGTTTAAGTTATTTTTCCGATAAAATGTAGAATGTTTAATTCAATTGTGTCGAATGAAAAAGGCCAAATTCAAACTCGAATTTCTAAGAGTAGAAATGTCCCCGAGACTTGTAATCAAGCCTATTACAACTAGGACATGCCAAAAGAAGGGGTAAGCCTTACATACCTTATTTGTCTCTTACGCTTCTCCAAATTCAAATCCCGTTTCCTCCAAATCTCTGATTGGTCATATTTACCAAATATTAATCACAAAGCTTTAAGAATTCAATCTTAATCAATACTTGTCTACAAAAATTTGGGCAGCATCTCCTATATATACAACATCCCCCGAGATTTAACTCGGCTCAAATATCAACAACCATACCAACAATAATACCAATAACATCAACATTCGATTTGAAACGCATTCTAACATAAATTGTCTTCTTTTACGAATAGTCAACAACTTCCAATCCAACTTTACACTTTCAAATCAATATTAATATTTCCATATTCATACACTAATTTAAGACCATTCAAACATAGGCCCAAGAACATTCCAAGCCATATATCCAATATTCAACAATTCCATCAATTCCATATTCCACCCAAAATTCCTACATATGCAACAAAACCATCACAACACATTTTCTACACAAATTCATAACCAACAACAACAATCCACACTTAAATAACCCGTTTACCTACAAGATCATAAAATCATACTAAATGACATAATCATACACAATCAATTTCAATGCCAACTTAAACCATTTAACCTTCATTTACATCATAAGGATCACCACAACACAACTAACACATTAAACAAAATTAATCCATTTCCATTCTACTTCCATACACCACATGGCTATATTCCATATTTCCAACCTCAACCAAAGTCATTCAACTTCCATTTCAATATGAATTCCACCATAACCACAACTAGAATACAACATAAAATTCAACTCATATTATCTATACAACAATATACATATACGACCACTTACATATATGCACACCCACTTTGCAAACTTCCATATTTCCATAAATTCTACTCATTTCTACATACTACAACATAAACAAACCTTCATAATATGGTAAAAAGGCTTTAATTAATTCTTACTTTTCTCCAAACTTCTTCACATGACCAAGTTGTTAAATTGATGAAACAAGCTCCCCTATCTTCCAAAATAACTACACCGAGTTGTAAGGACCCTTGAATGAGTAGGAATAACACAAGAAAATAATTTTGGGAAGATTTCAAAGGGGCAAAATTTCAAGAGCATGGACGAATGGCCTCTATTTTTTTCTCTTCTTGTTTTGTTTTTACTCCTTGTCTTATTTCTTGAAACTTCTATATGTTTCAAGACAATTAAATGGTCCTTTTATTAATTCATCACATGGAAAATTCACTTGGGCTTGGGTCCTTTTTATGGACCATGGCCGGATGGCCCCTATTGGGCCTCTTCTTCTCTTTTTTTTTGTCATGGGCCTAACCCGGTTGGCCCCGAGTTGGGCCTAGCCACTGACCTTTCGACCTTAAAACGTTCATATCTCCTTGTACCCACGTCACCCTTTAACCCACGACCTATATTTAAAGCTAATTCAATTATCTACAACTTCTATTTCTTGATATTTTTCCAAATCTAAACTTATAATACCTTTTTTTCCCCTCGAAAGTCCGGCCACCCGAAAACGTTTTCTTAAAAATATTCATTTGGAGGGCTTCCACTTTGATTTGGCCCGAAGATCTTAAGCGAAATTGTGTTTAACCTTACATATGTGATTCATATGACTTGTCACATGTTCCAAAAAAAAATCTTAACGTGTGGGCCCCACCTCAGCTTACAAATAATCGGACGTTCAAAAATACGGGATATAACAAGTATGGTGGCGTTAATAAGGCGATACAATATGAAAGGACTACGCGAAGAGTGAGGCCAAAGGTAGTATGATGGCGAAGGACATACGCCTATGATATTACGGATAAATCGAGGGAAAGTGCAACCTGCTAGAATGTTAAGGAATGATAAGAGTTGAAAGGACATAAGGCAAGCTATGAAAGTATCGTTGAGTTAAGCTAAATAGAACATATCGAAATTGAGATCCAAAGTAAGACCAAGACAGGTAACTAGAGTACAAAGGAAAGGAAACGTTAAAAGAGAACTTCGAAGTGGACGGAAAGAGGAAGCTAAGGATGATTACACGGAGTGTATTTATGATAAAGAAGAAATACCCCGAGAGAAAGGAAAATTGCGTATTCTTAGTATAAAAATATGATTTAAAAAGAGAAAGGTGACCTAGCAAAGTAGTGACGGAGATTTGAGATCACGAATGATATTTTGGCTGGATGTAAAAGACCAAGACTACGGGAAGATGAATGACTAAATAGAATTTATCATAGGGAAAAGGATCAGTATAATAAGTGACGAGAGGGAAAACGAGTAGAATAAGGAAAGTATTTAAAGCGAAGAACGATTATTCAAGTAATATATTTTAAGAAAAAACGGACGGTTTAAAAATAAAAAGGGTTCTTGGGGGGAAAAA
>NC_081344.1:13328980-13351609 GCF_029784015.1 Lycium ferocissimum | reverse complement strand
TACTATGGGGGGGTCCCCTTTGATATTTTTCTCCTCCTTTTCTTTGTTTATCCTTGAAATTTCTTGAGAATTCTAGAGGATTTTAATGATTAGATGACTTATTAAGTCATCTTTTCTTGGGCCTTTTAATTAATCTCATATGGGCGCTTAATCCAAATGTTAGCCCAATTAGAGCCCACTCCTTCTCTCTTTTTTTCCGTCATGAAAAATTATTTTTCGAAATTCCGAATTCGCCCTTGACATTCCCTCCATATTTCCGTGAGGCATATTGCGAATTTCCCTTTATGCCCTTGACCTTTCTTAAAATTCCGCTTCATAAACCATTCATATGCTTAACAAAATAAAAATAAGGCACTTTGTAAGTTCCTCATATTTGTCTTGAATTATCCAATTGCACAAAATGCGGGATATAACGAAACGATTTTGACATTAGTAAAAGAGATTTGATGCGTTCATCGTTACAAAAGGAAGGAGAAGTGCATTTGATAGATGCGTGTATCATATGACGGTATCTGGTAATTCAAATATTGCATTTCTTCAGTATATGTTGATGATATACTTATTCTTAATAGTATGACGAGAGATAAATCATTTGAAGATCTTGCTAAGTAAGGAGTTTGACATGAAAGATTTAGGTGAAATTAAGAAAATCCTTGCAATGGAGATTCACGGGAAGAACGGTGAATTGCATCTCTCAGAAAGTATATTGAGAAGGTAGTTAGAGGTTTGACATGGATAAATATAAACTCGTTACTTTACCGTTAACCATTTCGGACTTTCTTCTTTGATGGCACAACAATCAAAGGAAGAGATTAGGTATAATATCAAAGTTCCTTATTCTAGTGTAGTTGGTAGCATTATATGCTATGGTTTGCACTCGGCTTTGAAATCTTCCTCAAGCGATTGAGTGTGGTAAGTTGATTCATGTCTAATCACGGGTAAGACACATTGGGAAGCAATTAAGTGGATATTGAGATATCTTAAAGATTCTTCGAATGTTGGTCTAAATTTTGTAGGATGAGGAAATGAGGCTTCTCGGTCCTTGGTCATATGGATTCTGATGTTGCGGGTGATCTTCAAGAAGAAGATCGCTTAACTGGGTTATATCTTTCTTATAGGTAGTGCCATCGGTTGGAAGGCCAGGCTCTCCGGTCTATAGTTTCTTTGTCCACAACGAGTATTTGAATATATGGTAGTAGCGACGATAAAGAAGGCTATGGTTGAAAGGTTTGGTGTCGGAATTGAAGTAGGATTCAACATGAACCAACTCTAAAATGTACCAGAGTGCTATTCACTTGATAAAAAATCAGAGATTTCATGATCGCACCAAACACATTGATATCAGATTCCATTTTATTCGTGATGTTGAATAAGGCATAGTTAAGGTCTTGAAGGTTGACACAAAGGAAAACGCAGCGGATATATTGATCAGGTGAGTTCCCGACTTTGTCAGCTCGGTCATTGTATGAATTTGGCGAGGAGTTCACGTCAATCAGCTACGTCGGGATGGAGAACGGCGAGGCAAGGTAGAGCTACTAGTATGTACAAGGTTTCGGCTAGTGTCTCTTGTTTCCTACATGGAGTTAGCTCACATAGGCTTAGAGACATTGGACTGAATGACGTTCATATGGAAGCTTGAAATTCATCTCAAGGTGGAGATTGTGAAGTTGAGAACATATTCAATTCAATTCCTAATCAAAAGCCACTACGGAAAAAGGAGTAATTGGCGGAGGTTGAAAGTTGCAATTCGCAGAGGTTTTAGCCTCCACTATTTTCTAACAACAAATAGTAGAAGTTAAAACCTCCGCGGATTATAACTTTCAACCTCCGCAAATTACCATTTTTTGTAGTGAGCGGAAAGAAATAAAATGAAACTTTTTTTTTTGTTGGTTTTCGAGTGTTATTGGAATTTAGATCCTTTCTAGGAACGGATTAGACCTAGAGTATAAATACATGCTAGCTAGGATTTATTAAGTAGGACAGAATATAGAACCGAAGAGTATTCAATCTTGTAACTTACTTTCTCCCTTGATATTAATAAAAGTGTCGACTGTTCTCCTTGAATTAGGATCATATCGATCCGAATCACATTAATTCTTGTGTTTTTATCGTTTTCATAACGGTGACTATAAGAGCTTCTCATTAAAAATACAAGGAGGAATGTAAAGTTAATAATTTTCAAATATAGAAGTATATCATTTTTTGAAACAAACTAATAAGAAAATAAGTAGCATACAATCTGGAAAAAAAGAAAATAGCATTCGTGGTTATGAAAGTATACCAAGATATTTACCTAGAGAAACTTGATCCATGGGAAGTCAGAATAGGGAGCAATACAACCGTATGGCCATCCCTTTTTGCCGTCACGGTATATCCATCAGGACAAGAACAATTGTAACTTCCTGGAGTATTTATGCAGATCTTCTCACAGAAACTGTTATTTGGATGATCAGCGCATTCATCAATATCTGAAAAAAGATCAAATTAATTCACAAGAGTTCTTGATTATGGTGCATAAGCAACTTTCACTTCACGAAAAAGGTGTAAAGCTAACTATTTTAATCACTTTGAACTCGCTAAAAAAGTGAAATAAGACCACACTATTTATATTATAAAGACTAAGTTTACTCAGACTTCTACCATTTTATATATTTATATGGCATGCCTAATTATATTACTTAAAACATGTTACTCTTCTCATCCATCGATATGATTGGATTTTCATTCGGGGAGATTGAAAAAATAACAAAAAAGCTAAATATAAAAAATAATGTTATCGGAAATCGAGTGAGGCCTTGAGAGACAATTTTGAACATACCAGGCTCTTGAAATTTGTCATTTGCATTTGTTGAGGGCATTCAAAAAAAGTATATATATGTAAATCGAAAGAAAATTTATCCTATATATATCTGTTGTAATTTTGGGAAGTGTCCTCGACATCTGTAAATCATACCACTGGATCATATTAATGGAAATGGTCCTACCTTGGCAGCCTTGGTTGAGATAAGGATTGCCATCATAACCTGGATTACAGCTGCAGCGGTAGCCACCAAGACCAGTATCAGAATCAACGCAATGACTATTTTCACGGCAAGCATAATCCTCGCTTTTCAGAGCTCGCTCGCACGAAAGACTCCCAATGGCCCAGTCCAGCACGATGGGTACAGTGGCCTTTAATCTCTCAAAAAAATAATCAACAATTAGATCATCACCTAGATCTGGCAACCCCCGGAAATGGAAGCGATCTGCCTCGCCAATAAATGCATACCCACATGAATTAAACGACCAAACGTCGGTGTGGTTTTTTGTACTAGACATGGCTGTGTTATAGTATTTCAAGCCCTTGGCTATCTGTTTCTGGCAGCATCCTATGCCCATACATTCTCCTTCCATCGCGTCCCCCGAGTGGATACAGGTGGCGTTGCAGCCATACTCAAAGTTGTTAGGCCCCGTGATGAAAGCAGTGTCATCACAACCAACGACCATAAACCTGTTCAGCGCCGAGAAACTATACGGACTTGATTCTAAAATTGTATTCGAAACGATATACACTCCAACCGAAGTCACTAGAGATGCGCAATTCAGTATCCGAGATGTCGTACACCTCAATGTTTCGTATGAAGGGTTTCTGAGAACCATTAATATATGTTGCAGTCGATCTGGAATCCCGAATCAAAAGCACAACCTGATCCAATACCAAATGGGTATGGAACCGTAAGGTTACCACGCTGCTTACGGCATCCTGGTTTTGTTATACTGATGCTGGTGACGGTGTTGGTGCTGATACTGGTGCTATTAGTACTGGTTTGGATACGGGCTAATGTCAGTATTAGCACACAAGCGTAAAAACAAGCAATTTGGTAAGGAAGCAGACTCATTCGTTTTAGGTCCATATGGTTTTGAGTTTCCATGATGATGTAAACTCTAGTTCAAGTAACAACGTACGATTTTTGTTATATTACTCCCCCTGTCCCAATTTAAGTGTCTTGGTTTAACTTGGCATAAAGGTTAAGAAATAAAAATAATTTTTTAATCTTGTAATCCTAAATCAAATATGTGTATAAGGTACTAAAATATCTTTTAAATTTTGTGGTTTTAAACTTATCATGTAGGATGTTGAATTGTCAACTTGCTAAATACTCATAAATCTCTCAATTTAAGTGTCTTACTTTCTCTTTTTTTGTATGCTCCCAAAAGAGTGTCTCTTGAACGTACAAGAGAAGAGGGGGGGGGGGGGGTGAATTGTGAGCCTGTTAAAAAATCTAGTCAACTACTGTTTGGTGCCGATCAGGCGATAGCGAGACGACTGCACAAAATTATTAGTCCTTCGATTTGCAAAAGTATAAACCACAACAAATAGTAAGGGTGCGAGGAATATAATATGAGAGCAATAAAATAAATGACACCAGGAATTTTTATATTGGTTCGGAACCAATGTGGTATCCTAATCCAGGTCCCTTGGGTTGCAAGGAGGTTATCTCTTTAAGCTCTTTGTAGTTTGAGTTGAGTCTGACCTTTGTGGTTTTCCTCGTTCACCACCAACGTTTACAAGTTTGGTTTTCACTCGCTCACCAACAACGAACAAGGGTTGGTTTTGACACGCTCACCAACAACGCACAAAGTTGGTTTTTCACTCGCTCACCAACAACGACTCTTTGGTTTTACTCGCTCACCAAAGAAACGAAAAATGACACAACCGCTCAATACAAAGCCTCACCAACTATACTATATCTCTCCTCTCTTTTTGTTTACACGGTGAAGTCACTCGGGATTACAATGCTTATGAAAAGTAGAGCAAAGAACTTGAGAAGGTTGAGACGAAAGTATAAGTGGTTGCGTGCTCTAATTGTTGCAGATGTCTTCGCTTTATACTTGGTCTTCTAATCGTTGCTCGCACAAAACAAAGTGTGTGACCGTTGTAGCCAAATATCCTCCTTGAAGATTTTCTTGAACTTTTCCTTTTTTTGTGTGCATATTGTATCTTCTACTTGCCTTGATGTACGTGCTCTCCATAATTGTGTAAGTCGGATGGCTCCTTGAAGATTCTTTTTCTTTGATTGAGCAATAATGGATCTTCCTTGTTTAATCAATTAAGTCCTCAATTCTTGATAAGGTAAATCCCAAAGAATAAGAAAATAGTAAGTGATCACTATTTCTTTTCTTGTCCACGTATCCATTAAATATGGATCCTTTTCATTTCCTTGATACCTTCTTTTTGCTCCGAATCTTCTTTTCCATATTTAAATATTACTCCCTTGACATCTTCAATCAAAAGTCTTCCTTCTAAAAATATAGTAACTCAATTGTTAACAGCTTTACTTGTTGAATTGTAATTAATTCCAGCCGTAATTAATATACGGAGATCTTTCATATCACATAATAAATATTTTCCATAATAAGGCTAATGCAATAATATTCCATGCTCAACATAGAAGATTTGTTTCTCGAATAATTCATGCTATCTCCTTCCAATAAGTATTCAATAATATCTTCCATATAAATGTAGCTAGTATATTCAAATTCAAATTTGAATATTTCCTCACTTTCATCTTTCCAAAATAACTAATATTCTTTCCATCAATTTCTCCGAACTCTTTTTCTCTTGTACAGATATGAGCTTTTATTTAGGCAACCCAAGAGAATTTCAAGATCCTCTTCATTCACCGTGGATCTTGATTAGAGTGTAATCACATTCGTCTTCTTGAATTTGGACTTTAATCACTTTAAATATGGATCTTTTGTGAACTTGAGACTTCTTGATGCTCCATAGATTTTGGATCTTCCTTGAGCAACAATTGATCTTGATCTTTTCCTTTTGTAGAATATTTCCCTTCCATAGGATCGTAGTAAATATTCTTCCCATAATTCTTGCACTTTGATTTGAGTAAGTCTTTTCTTCCACACCTTCTTCCGTAATTCCATCTCATCATATCTTCTTTTCCATATTTGATTAGATCTTCACCAAATCCTTCTTAATCAAATAAACCTGTACCAAAAATAAATTTACCACAATTAAATGTTCTTTTATTAATAATTATGTTGGTTTGTTATCATCAAAATTAATAGGTGAAACCTTGGACCTAACAATATCCCCCTTTTTGATGATGACAAACCATTGAGTACAAAACTTTCAATTTTAATAAAAGATAGAATGAAAGATGATAAGAAGGATGTGAACTTCCCCGAATTAGTGAACTCCCCCTGAATATATGTTCCTTTATTCTTGAAGCACAACTTGAAGGAGTGGCTCCCCACTCACTTTATGATTTCTCCTTCTTCTTGTGCATTTCCTCCTAAAGATACTAACAAAGCAAACGTTTTACAGAAAAAAACTTCTCCCCTTTTGGCATCATCAAAAGGATGAAATAGAATATACCAACATATTACATAGGATATAGCAATTAACACATAATAGATCCATAATGCGATGATCAATACAAGTCAACTAGGAATCATAATCCATAAGTATTCAAGGATAATGAAAAAAATACCTTTAAATATTCAATTTGATAAGAAGGAATTTCGCTCTAGTTTGAGAAAAATAACTATTAGAAATATATCAAAAGAGTTGGTAACCACATAAAGCATAATAACCAAATAGTACAAACATTTTGAGTTAACTGAGAGGGTTTGTAAGTACCAATTGAAGAAATCACACATGTTAGCTAAAGGACAATCAATAAAAAAATGAGGAAGGTTTTCAGAATGTAAAATAGTGGGAAAATATTTGAGCCAATTTTAAGAGTATGTTATAAGAAAAGAATAACAAATAGACTACCATGTACTTCTAAACTCACAAATAACAAAAGCATATGGGTTAAGAGAAAAATGAATCCTTCTCACCCAGAAAAGGATACAAAACTATCCACCATATATTATCATACTAATTCCTTTCTTCAATGTAAGAAAATAGCTCTATTTGATATTCAATTTCCTCAAGGCAGACTTCCATGTAATCGTTTATTCGCTTGGCACTTCATTTGATTTGTGTACTTACCGATGTTCTTCTTGACAAGAGAGATAGGATGAGCTTACTAGAGTATTCAAGCATAATGAATTTTCCATACAAAATCTCTTGAGTACTCCCTTTGGATACTTGGCTTCGCTGAAGAACCTCTCATCTACCTTTGCATTATTTGAAACTTGAAGAAGAATGTTAATTCACCCTCGTAATCATCCCAAGTTCGAATACCTTGTAAAATCTTATGAATTTCTTTGTACAACTTATCGTTAGTACTACATGATATAAATATATGAAACTATTAAATTACAGTCATGATTTTTAAAAATGATTTTTTGGAACAAAGAGAAATCAACTTCTCTTACTGTTCTCTTGGGATGCTTTCAAATCAAAAAAATCTGGTAGCATAAGTACTCTTTTAGAAGATAAACTATTGGGAGATTCTTGACAAAATATTTTTTAGTTGTAAAATCATTTAGAGAGTTACTTTTAACATGCATTCTGAAATAGTTTAAAGGCTTTATAATATGCTCATGAGAACTAACATACTAATAAAATGTCAAGAATGAAACAAACCTTCTTGTTGTGAAACCTTGGGCTACAAGTTTACCCTTAGTTCTCACAACCTTACCATTTCGATCGAGGTTCATCCGATTATCCATAATTTCAACTCGTTTGTCTTGGAGATAAGTTCTCATATGTTATCTCTCCTTCATTTTGCGTTCAACTTTTCTTGCATTGCTGGAATCTTTCATTTATTTTGATTAACTTCATCATGACGTTCGGTTAAGCTTGTACATACACATTCATCAATATATTGCTTGTTGTCCAGAGTAAGTTCTTCATTTTCATGCTCAATTTCACTTCAAGAAATATTAGTCTAAAGAGAACGTGCATAAAGATCTTTATAGCTAATTGTCTAAAAGCCATAAGAATTATAAGTAGTAAAGATTACGGAATATACCATGAATTTTACCACTTTGTCCTTACCATGACGATAGACATTTGCAACCAAAAGGATGAGAATAATCTCAAATTTTTCTTCCTTTCCATATCCATATGAAGAGTTCTTTAAGATAGATAAAAAAATCATAACTCATGTAACTTGTGAATAATTATCAATCGTAGAAATACATACCTCTTGCCTTCAATATTTTGAATAAGTCCATATGAAGAGGTTATGAAGGCCTCAAGTTATACAACGTTCTTGGGCTTTTAATGAGGCGTTAGTATTCTTACCAAGAGAGCAAATACATGTGATTCCTTCAAGAATGATCTCAGACCCACATATATATGAATCAAATTTATTTATATCAATTAAGATTGCATGCTTGCTTGTCTAATAACTTATGATGATTTAGATTTTAAAAAATTGCAAGACATTTATTCAAGTTATTCAAGGTCTCCGAGGTCAGTTATAACCAAGATTTAGCAAAATAGTAGCATGATGCAATTTAGTCGACTCAAACCATATATAGTTGCAGATTAAACAACAGCTAGATATACATCACCTAATGCAGTGAGAGAAACTTGAATAATCTTCAGTATACCATTCATTTCAAGTCTACCATCATATGCTAAGTTCCTTCAATTTGTAGAATACATATGAACTTTGAAGCATCTTTAATCTTGTTCCTTGACCAACCGCTATGCAAATATCAATAATTATATTTATGGCCAGACTCAAGGAATTCTGCAAAACAAATTAGTTTGCTTTTGGTACCGAGTCTTTTTTGGGTCCTTCATGGTTAGTAAATTGTGTAGTTGGAGATGCATGTAAGTGTTTGGGTCTCCAAACATATTTAGATCTTACATGATTTCTGGCATAGTTGCACATAAATGCTTTATGTCCAGAATTACCACAATAATGACATGTAATATGAGAATAAGAGTGTTCGCCTGCAGTTGAATTATTAATCGACTTGAACCTTACCTGAGTTGACTTGGTTAAAGTAAGGCATCTACTAGTGGATCCCTTTTTAGTTAACTGGTAGTTCTTAAGGAGATTAGTCGACTTCCATTGATCAAGGTGGTGACTAGAAGATTTGTGCAAAGTCTTCATTTGCTTGTGCAACTCAGAATTTTCTTCTTGAAGTAAGTCATAATTAGTCTAACATTCCTTAAGTTGAATATCCAAGTCTTTCTTTTCTCGTTGAACTTTCTTGAATGCACCAAGAATTCTTTGCAAATCTTTCAAAGCTAGATCTAGAGTTTCCTCAAATCATCACAATTATTACAAGTCATGATGTGAGTATGACATACCTCTTCAGTTTCTTTCTCGTCACTCAAAGAAGAGGTTCTGTGATTTTTGTCGATTTCTTTTCCTTCCAGGAATCACATGAGCGCCATTTCTCCGTGATTACTCTCTTTATCAAATTCATCCTCATCGCTCCAAGTTGAAGTTCTGGAATTCTTCTTGTTGTTATTGTTAGGACACTTTAATTTAATATGTTCAAGTTTACCACATTTGTAGCAGTGTATGTTCTCTCTTTGTTGGACCTCTTGATTCTGGATGGATTGAGCACTCTGTTTCTTTCTTCTTTTCCTTTTGACGTTGTTGGATGCCTTATTCAAATTTTCTTGATATACCTTTTCTTTTATGGTGTCCTCATGGATAGCTTCCAATTTATCCCATATTTCTTTAGCAGTTTTACAAGCGGATATTTTCTCATATTCTTCTTCACCAAGAGCACAATGGAGCAGGTACATCGCTCTAGCATTTGTTTGCATAATATCCAAATGTTCTTTTATGTAGTCAAATATGGATGTCTCTTTTTCGACCTTCTTTCCAAAGACTATTATTCGGAATAGGCCTCGCCTATTCTTAATAACTAGCCAGGCTCTATAATCGTTGATTGAACATAGATCTTCATTCTATCCTTCCACCGATTGTAGTAAAAACTATTGAAGTAGGGTGGCCTTGTTGAGAGTCCCTCTTTGAAACATGGCTTCGGTAATTTGATGCCCCGCCATGGATCTTTCCTCACTTCGTTGTTAAGCAAAAACAAAAAATGTGAAGACGATTTGGCTCGATACCAATTGAAAGTACAAGAGAGGGGGGGGGGGAATTGTAAGCCTCGTTAAAAAAATCTAGTCGACTATTTGTTTGGTGCCGCCAATCGATAGCGAGACAAAATGCACAAAATTATTAGTCCTTCGATTTGCAAAAGTATAAACCACAACAAATAGTAAGGGTGTAGAATATAATATGAGAGCAATAAAATAAATGACACTGAATTTTTATCTTTGGTTCGGAACCAATGTGGTATCCTAATCTAGTCCCCTTGGGTTGCAAGGAGGTTATCTCTTTAAGCTCTTTGTAGTTTGAGTTGAGCACGACCTTTGTGGTTTTCCTCGTTCACCACCAACGTTTACAAGTTTAGTTTTCACTCGCTCACCAACAACGAACAAGGGTTGGTTTTGACACGCTCACCAACAACGCACAAAGTTGGTTTTCACTCGCTCACCAACAACGACTCTTTGGTTTTTACTCGCTCACCAAAGAAACGAAAAATGACACAACCGCTCAATACAAAGCCTCACCAACTATACTATATCTCTCCTCTCTTTTTTGTTTACACGTAAGTCACTCAGGATTACAATGCTTATGAAAAGTAGAGCAAAGAACTTGAGAAGGTTGAGACGAAAGTATAAGTGGCTGCGTGCTTTAATTGTTGCAGATGTCTTCGCTTTTATACTTGGTCTTCTAGTCGTTGCTCTTCGAAAATAAAGGTGTGACCGTTGTAGCCAAATATCCTCCTTGAAGATTTTCTTGAACTTTTCCTCTTTTTTTTTTGTGTGCATATTGTATCTTCTACTTGCCTTGATGTACGTGCTCTCCATAATTGTGTAAGTCAGTATGGCTCCTTGAAGATTCTTTTTCTTTGATTGAGCAGTAATGGATCTTCCTTGTTTAATCAATTAAGTCCTCAATTCTTGGTAAGGTAAATCCCAAAGAATAAGAAAATAGTAAGTGATCACTATTTCTTTTCTTGTCCACGTATCCATTAAATATGGATCCTTTTCATTTCCTTGATACCTTCTTTGCCTGAATCTTCTTTTCCATATTTAAATATTACTCCCTTGACATCTTCAATCAAAAGTCTTCCTTCTAAAAATATAGTAACTCAATTGTTACTGCTACCTTCAGCTTTACTTGTTGAATTGTAATTAATTCAAACGTAATTAATATACGGAGATCTTTCATATCACATAATAAATATTTTCCATAATAAGGCTAATGCAATAATATTCCATGCTCAACATAGAAGATTTGTTTCTCGAATAATTCATGCTATCTCCTTCCAATAAGTATTCAATAATATCTTCCATATAAATGTAGCTACTATATTCAAATTCAAATTTGAATATTTCCTCCCTTTCATCTTTCCAAAATAACTAATATTCTTTCCATCAATTTCTCCGAACTCTTTTTCTGGCTTGTACAGATATGAGCTTTTATTTAGGCAACCCAAGAGAATTTCAAGATCCTCTTCATTCACCGTGGATCTTGATTAGAATGTAATCACATTCGTCTTCTTGAATTTGGACTTTAATCACTTTAAATATGGATCTTTTTGTGAACTTGGAGACTTCGATACGCTCCATAGATTTTGGATCTTCCTTGAGCAACAAATTGATCTTGATCTTTTCCTTTTGTAGAAATATTTCCTTCCATAGGATCGTAGTAAATATTCTTCCCATAATTTTGCACTTTGATTTGAGTAAATCTTTTCTTCCACACCTTCTTCCGTAATTCCATCTCATCATATCTTCTTTTCCATTTTTTATTAGATCTTCACCAAATCCTTCTTAATCAAATAAACCTGTACCAAAAATAAATTTACCACAATTAAATGTTCTTTTATTAATAATTATGTTGGTTTGTAATCATCAAAATTAATAGGTGAAACCTTGGACCTGACATCTCTTTCCATATTTAATAAGTTTACAATTCAAACATCCTACATGACGAGTTTATAACTACAAGATTCAAAGGATAATTTAGTACATTATACACATCTTTAAATCAAGACTAAAAAAATTTAAAAAAGTTTCTTTATTTTTAAACTCCGTATGATCAAATCCACAACTTAAAAATTGGGACGGAAGGAGTCTAAAAGGAGACTGTTTTGAAACAGACCAAAAAAAAAAAAAGTAAGACACTTAAAATTGAGAGGAGGGATCGGAGTAGTATTTATTTTTAGAAATAAGATGCAAAGACTTGGGGTCAATGATGTCGATGGGCACGGTTCATAATGATTCCTGCCTATGGACTTGTTCAAAAGAGTCGACAGGGACGACCCTTGCCTCGTGTGTGGATGAGAAGACCTTGAAACCCATTACATTAAAGGCATGCAAAGACTAAATATGAGTCTTGCAAATTTGTCATCTAGTGGTGATCATCATGCACAAGGCCTGGGCGTCGAGCCGAACGAGTCAAGCCTAGTCGAATTTATTATAAAATTGAGTCGAGTTGAGCTGAGCTCAATCAAACTTGTTATACCAAGCTCGAATAGGCTCTTTAATTAATATTTAGTGTTGTGCGTAGTGCTACGCCATAAGACTTTTAAAATAAAGTACTTGATTAAGAAAAATAGAAGTATTACTGGTTTAAAATAGGTATTTGCATTCAAATGTGATTGAATTATATACATTACTAGTTTAAATTCGAATCCAAAATTAAATGAGGTTAATTTAATATTGAACATAAAATAGAATTTTTAAGCAAAAAAATAATAATAAAGCTGCAATAAACTCAAAAAATATGTACAATATTAGATTTCTTTAATTTAAAATTACAATTATATTTAGTATCACTGACAAGGTAATCTAAAGTAACAATGTGTAATAAGAATTTTATTATATTGAATTAATTAAAAAAGTACAAAACTACAAATTTATTAGCAGTAAATATTAGTACTAATTATTAAATTGACATATTACTAACTTACTTAGAAACTAAGATTAATGGATAAATTTTAATTTCAAAATCATCATTACTTGACTAAAACATGCCAATCAAGTTTCAAGGAGCAGACTCAATCAAGTCCGAGCTCGACCAAGCCGAGCTTTGACCAAGCTTAATCGAGTCAAGCCAAGCCCAACCAAATTTTGATTGAAATTGGGTTGAGGTTTGAATGTAATCGAGCCGAGTCGAATTGAGCTAAAATATAACTGAGTAGAGCCTCGAGCTAGCTCAGCTAGTTGTCCAGACCTATTTTGGCCAAAACTCAATTTAGTTTTACGTAAATAAATAAACTCAATCATTTCCATACATTTTTTTTTTTAGGAAGCGGATTGGGGGGGGGGGGGGGGGCGGATTTTTACTATGGGTGATGGTATGTAAATATTGTAAATATTCCCTTCCTTATGTATTGTAATTAGGTCCTATAATTTAGCCTAGTATCATTATACCTACTTTGTATATAAGGACTTTCATACATCAATACGGATCACGGATTGATTTCTCGTAGGTATCGACTAGGTTTCCTTCTAAAACCCTAGCCGTCCACCTCTCTCTCTCTCTCTTCTAACCCTAACCCTAGCCGTCCCCTTTCCTCCTTCCTCTTCTCCTTCCATGGCCGACAACAAAAATTTCCATTCTCGTTTAACCGTCACGAATGTGAAATCCTTAATCCCAATCACTACTAGACATGGAAACCGGCCATTATCACGAACGGGCGACCCTTTTCAAAGTCCTAGCCCGCGTTCACTCTCGTCCTCGAGCACATCATACCACCCCCCGACACCGCCGAACTCACCGCGTATGACGCCACAAAGCGCGGCTAACCTTCCGCTCGGAAACGCCTAGATGCGGTGGTCCTTCAATGGATATACGCCACCGTCTCCCATGATATTCTCACCTCATTCTCGTGGCGGATGATGTTGCCGAGAAGGCTTGGAAATCGCGTTGCTCAACTTTTCCAAGATAATAAACACTCACGGGCGGCGTACCTTGGAAACCGAATTCACCACCACAAAAATGGCGCGACTTCGGCTCGGTTTATGGCCTATTACAATAGGCTCAAGTCTCTCACGGATCAGCTTGCCAACGTCGGGTCGCCCGTGTCCGATCAACGTCCGGTCTTGCGACTTCTCGCCGCTTACACGGAGACGCGTGCACACTTTGTCACCACCATTCAACAAAAGATGTTTTGCCTTCTTTCTCCGAAGCGTGCTCCGGGACCAAGCTCGAAGATGCGGCCCAAGGAACGTGCCCGTGATTCCAACCTCGCGCCTACTTGTCGATAATGATGCTCCCTCTCCACCACTCCGGCGGTAACAATAATTCCGCCAACCGTCGTGATAATAATCGTGGCGGTGAATTCTAACCGGAACAAGGCAAAAATAACAACAACAACGCCAACCGCGGGAGGCAAGCGCGGGCAGCCGGGGGGCCGGGGATCGGGCCGCAGGGGCCGGCCGCGCCGACGGACAGCCTACCTCGGGCCGGGCCACCACCGGCCCGCTCGCGCGCCCCGGAAGAAATGCCATCGCCCCCCCGCCCGTATCCGACGACAAATGCGCAACACCCGCCACGTCGCGGCCCGCAGCGGCATTCGCGCGGGTCCCCGGCCGCCAGGTATGGCGCACGCTCCTCCTACCTCGGATACACTCCGACAGATATGGGAGCGACCATGCACACTCTATCCATGCATCAACCGGATGACAATTGGTACATGGACACCGGGCGACTGCTCCACGATCGCCAACTCGTGTACTCTCGCGTCTTATTTTAATTTTGAGCAATAATTACGAATTATTGTTGGTAATGGTAGCACTATTCCACCGAGGCTATGGTCATACATCCCTTCCCCCCACCTAATGCTCAATTACGTCTCCGAAATGTCTTTATGCTCCAAAACTCATCAAAAACCTTGTTTCCGTACGTAAATTCACTAAGGATAATAATGTTTCGTTGAGTTTGATCCTCTTGGGTTTTCTCTGTGAAGGATTTACCGACGGGGAGCCGCCTAATGAGATGTGAGAGCACCGGGAATTGTATCCTCTCAATGCCACGAATGGTCCACTCCACCATCCACCTTCCTCGCCGCATCACCTAGCTTGTGGCATTCCCGCCTCGGCCATCCGGAAAACGCTATCCTTAGTTCTCTTCGTAGTAATGCCTTAATTGAATGTAATAGGGCCCGTACTTCTTTTTGCACCTCTTGTCCTTTGGGGAAACATGTTAAATTGCCATTTTATGATTCGTTGTCGTTTACTAATATGCCGTTTGACATCATTCATAGTGATTTATGGACATCTCCTATTTTAAGTTCTAATGGGCACCGCTATTACGTTTTCTTTCTTGATGATTATAGTAATTTTCTTTGGACTTTTCCTATCTCTAACAAGTCTCAAGTGTATTCCACTTTTCTATCTTTTAAGGCGTTAATACGGACTCAATTCGAAAGAGACATTAAAAACATTCAATGTGACAATGAGCGGGAATTCGCAAATGGGCATTTTCAATCTTTTTGCGCCTCAAATGGTATAAATTTTCGGTTTTCTTGCCCCCATACATCTCCTCAAAATGGCAAAGCGGAACGAAAATTAAATCCATTAACAACATAGTGCGCACTCTTCTTGTCCACTCCTCCGTCCCCCCTCTTTTTGGCATCATGCTCTCCAAATGGCCACATACCTCCTCAATATACTTCCTACCAAAGTCCTTAGGCAAAAATCACCGACGCAAGTTCTTTATCAACGAACCCCCACTTATTCCCATCTCTGGGTTTTCGGGTGTCTATGCTATCCTCTTTTCCCATCTACGACTATTCATAAGTTACAAGCGAGATCCACCCGTGTGTCTTTTTGGGCTATCCGTTGAATCATAGAGGATATAAGTGTTATGATTTGTCTACCAACAAAATCATCATCTCACGGCATGTCATCTTTGACGAAACTCAATTTCCCTTCTCCAAATTGTACACCGGTCGACACCAACTCCAAACTTGAGTGCCGGCGGGCCTCGCTTGCATGATCCCACCCAATATCGTAAGTTGGCAGTGCGCTTTACAGTACCTTACATTCACAAGACCAGACATCTCCTATGCGGTTCAACAAGTATGCCTTCACATGCATGATCCTAAGGTTGCCCATATGCATGCTCTTAAACGCGTAATCCGATACGTTCAAGGTACTATTGAGTTTGGTCTCCATCT
This sequence comes from Lycium ferocissimum, assembly GCF_029784015.1. Taxonomy (NCBI): domain Eukaryota; kingdom Viridiplantae; phylum Streptophyta; class Magnoliopsida; order Solanales; family Solanaceae; genus Lycium; species Lycium ferocissimum. The sequence continues at coordinate 13,335,481 of NC_081344.1, read as the reverse complement.
GTACAAATCCTCCGTTGCCTCTCTTGTCTCTTATACAGATGCAGATTGGGGTGGTTGTCCAGACACTCGCCGATCAACTTCTGGTTATTGTGTCTTCCTTGGAGATAACCTCCTCTCATGGTCATCCAAACGGCAACCTACCTTGTCCAAGTCGAGTGCCGAAGCCGAAATATCGTGGCGTCGCCAATGTCGTCTCTGAGTCTGTTGGCTTCGCAACCTCTCGGAGCTCCGCCGTCCCATCCGGACAGCTACATTGGTTTATTGTGATAACGTTAGTGCCATATACCTATCGAGTAATCCGGTTCAAGACCAACGCACTAAACATATTGAGATGGGCATACATTTCGTACGCGAGAAAGTTGCCCGTGGAGAAGTTCGTGTTCTTCACGTCCCGTCCCGTTACCGGATCGCGTATATCTTCACTAAAGGTCTTCCGCGCGTGCTATTTGATGATTTCGGGGACATCCGCGTACGACAACCTCCCCGCTTCGACCGCGGGGTGTGATAGACTATGTAAATATTGTAAATATTCCCTTCCTTATGTAAATATTCCCTTCCTTATGTATTGTAATTAGGTCCTATAATTTAGCCTAGTATCATTATACCTACTTTGTATATAAGGACTTTCTTACATCAATACAGATCACGGATTGATTTCCTACAGTTAAAAAATATAGAGAAGTAAACACACGAAGAAGCTAAGAGGGTTTAACTTCTATTATATATAGATAAAAGATAATTTTAATCTTGTATCAGTGTAATTTTTTCACCGAAGGGGTTCCCCTTGCCTCTTACTGGCTCCGATACGACATAATTGACTTTGCTATCTAATTTGCAGCTTCTAAATAAAACCAAAACATAGTCTAAAGTTTCTTCTAATTAGTGCCAAGCTCATTCTCTTGCAAAATATATTTTCCAAGAAGCCGTCCAAATGGGATCTTAAAATGACGACGACGAGAGTGGCAACATAAAGAGATCAAATGAAAGACAAACTCCAAGAAATTCCAATTTTCTTTTGTTAGTTACGTTCTTCTTCTTCATCATTAAATTATAAGACAGTCCGGTATACTAAGTTCCCGCTATATGCGGAGTTAAAGAAAAAACCGGACTACAAGAGTCCATTATACACAGTCTTACCCTGCATTGAATAAAGTAAATGTGGGAGACAAGGAAACAAATCTCGAGTGCAAACCAAAATGCCCCCAAAAAAATCATTTTGAACCAAAATACCCGAACAAAAAAAAAAAAATGTTACAAAACTACCTTTAAATCAGTTCAAGGAGATGGAGTCGTTAACTACTTTAGCGCAAAAGATTTTATCACAAGAGTATAGAAACTTCGATTAAAAAAAAAAATTCTATAACGCGGAAAAATCTTTAACGTTATAGAAACATGACCAAAAAAAAAAAAAAAAAAATTGGCCAACTTTATTTTTTGCAACACTTAGTGTTTTTTTCCATACTTTGACCAATGATTAGTCGTGTGTCAAGACTAAACGTCAATATTTTATATGAACCTGATATTTTTTTCTACGTACAATATTGTAGGCTAAATACATCAATGATATGTAAACGTTTGGATCTTCATTTTAGGGGTTGAAAAGGTGCCCGAAGTAAGTTTTGTTTGTAAACTTTAGGTTTAAGTGTTCTATTTACATAGACGTCCATTTTTGTTTGAAGACTTGTTTTCATTAGCTTAAAGTTTTTTTATTTTTAGGGTTTAGATTTAAGTGTGTTATTTTTTAAAGCGTAACTTTATTTCAAATATACGCGATTTTTTGCGCTCGGACATCCGATTTACGCGATTTTTTTTTTTTTTTGGCAACATATTCGAAAGAAAGTTACGCATTAAAAAATAACACACTTAAGGAACTTAGTGTTTTTTACCATAAAAAAATCGCAACATCTTATTTTAATAAATCTTTTCTTTGCAGCGCTTAGTGTTTTTTCCATACTTTGACCAACGATTAGTCGTGTGTCAAGACTCCGAAATGTCAATATTTTATATAGAACCTGATATTTTTTTCTGCGTACTATAATGTAAGCTCAATACATCAAGGATACGTAAACGTTCGGATCGTCGTTTTAGGGGTTGAAGAGGTACCCGAAGTAAGTTTTGTTTAAGGTTTAAGTGTTTTATTTTTTAAGGTTTTGATTTAAGCGTGTTATTTTTTAATCAAGACATAACTTTATTTTGAATATAAATATAATTCTAAAAAATATAGGGAAAAACTAGTTGTAAAGTGGTCAAATTTTAGATGGTCATAACTTTGTGCTCGGATGTCCGTTTTACGGTTTTTTTTTTTTTTTTTTTGAACTTGCGTATTTTTTAGAGATCTATGCGGACAAACTGCCGCGGTTTGGTCGAGCCAATTTTTAAAAAAACACCTTTTATCCCATTCAATTTCAATTTTTCCCCAAATTGGCCTGAAATTTTCAGTTTTATTTACTTATAAGATGATGATACACAATAGATTTCAACGTAAAATCCCGGGTAATGTAGCTGTGAATGTCAATTTCACTTCGCGGTTTCAATTTTTGAAAATAAAGCGACTAATTTTCTCGACATATAAAGTTAACTAAAATAACCTTACGGTCAAACACTAAGTTTTTCCAAACAAAATTACTTGTGCACCTTTTCAACCCCTAAAATGACGATCCGAACGTATACGTATCCTTGATGTATCGAGCTTACATTATTGTACGCAAAAAAAATATCGAGTTCTATACAAAAATATTGACGTTTCGAATCACACACGACTAATCGTTGGTCAAAGTATGAAAAAACAAAAAAAAATTTGCCAAATTTTTTTTTGTTTTTATTAGTGCTTGCTATTTTACTACGCTATACAAACAAAAAAAAAATATTCTTTAGCGCAGTAAAATACTGCGCTAAAGCAGTTAAAAACCTTTTGGCAACGACTTTATTTTCAATGAATCTAAACCCTAAAAATAAAAAACCTTAAGCTAATGACAACAAGTCTTCAAACAAAAATGGACATCTATGTATATAGAACACTTAAACCTAAAGTTTACAAATAAAACTTAAACCTAAAGTTTACAAATAAAACTTACATCGGGCACCTTTTCAACTCATAAAATGACGATCCGAACGATTACGTATCCTTGATGTATTGAGCCTACATTACTGTACGCAGAAAAAAATATCAGGTTTTATATAAAATATTGACGTCTCGAAGTCTTGACACACGACTAATCATTGGTCAAAGTATGGAAAAAAACACTAAGTGTTGCAAAAAATAAAGTTGGCCAATTTTTATTTTTTTTTGTTACTGTTTCTATAACGTGAATATTTCTTTGCGTTATAGATTTTTTTTTTTAATCTTCTTATAACGCAGTAAAATCGCGCTAAAGCGTTTAACGTCTCCCCCGTGGAATCGCTTTAAATAAAGAAATTACTTGTGCTAAAGGTAGTTTCGTAATATTTTTTTTTTTTTAGGATATTTTGATTCAAAGTGATTTTTTGGGAGGCATTTTGGTTCCGGACTCACAAATCTCCTCCAAGCCTTAGCTTAGCTTGAGATGAAATGGCTTAATCTTTTTCAAAAAAGAAAGGGAAATAAATCTGGTAGGGACAATATGAAAACGCTGTGCCCTCACCAGTCACATAGAGGAAGGACCCAGCCTCAATCGCAATTAAAACTGACACAACAACCCAGTCAACAAATTTAAGCCGATGGTAGGTCAGAGGTATTATCACAAAGGTCGTCTGGTTAGGTAATTAGGATATTGATATATAACCTATTTGGACAAGCTTCTAAAATCAGTTTATTTTGAAAAGTATTTTTTTAAAAAGTACTTTTATTGATAATCAGTTTATGTTTGACTAATCAATTTAAAAAATACTTTTGAGTAACAATTAGTGTTTGACCAAGCTTTTAAAAATTGTTTCTAAGAGCCTGTTTGGCCAAACGGCTAACAACTGCTTATTTGAGAAGTGCTTTTCAAAAAAGTATTTTTGGCAAGAAGCGATTTGTGTTTGACTAATTAATTTGAAAAGTGCTTTTTGACAAGCAGATTATGTTAGGCTAATTTTTTTAAAAAGTGCTTTTTAAATGTCAAATTATGAAAAAGAACAAGTATCAATGAACGTTTACTCATAAGACTATTTTATAGAGAGAAATTATTTTGGCTCGAAATACGGGAAACAAGAACAACATACTCAGTGTAATCCCACAAGTGGGTCTAGGGGCAAGGGCGAATTTAAAGAGGGCCGAGGCTGTTCATCTGAACACCCTCGGTAAAAACTTACAGTGTATATATAGGGTAGATTTTCTGTGTTTATGCACATATATTAACCTTTGAACACCCTAAATAAAAGTAAAAGGTTAGCTCAATTGGTCCAGGGTGTTCAAAATTGTCTCTAGCGTCCTAGGTTCGATTCCTATTGCCAACATTATTTTTTATATTTAGCTTTTTTTTTTTTTTTTTTTTTTTTGAAACCCCTGAATGAAAATCCTAGATCTGCCACTGCTGGAGAGAGTAGGATGTATGCAGACCTTACCTCTATATCTGCGAGGTAGAGAGGTTATTTCCGATAGACCCTCGACCTCGAATTAGAGGAACCTACATATATTAGTATATTATACCGCGGTCCCTGGTCAGAACCACATGTGCAATAGTTTCCCTGCATGTGGCTCATATTAAAATATGAATCAATATAATACATAGATAAATCAAAGAAAATATTAAATATTAATATAATATCAACATAATGATTTTAATATACTAAAAAACATCAACCAAAATAACACTTAATAAAATAACACTATCATTCTTTTAAGTACAAACAAAGTAATAAGGCTGCTTGAAGATCAAAAGTAAAATAAATCTCTTCTTTTTTATAAAAATTGAAATTATATCTGCAATATAAAATTAAAAATTTATAAAAATACAACTTGATAATTGTAACAAGAATATGAAGTAGCTGTAATTTATTTGTAACATTTAAATGTAATTATTTGTAGCCTGCAAGGGTTGACTGAGTTGGTTGGGTAAGCGGTTTTCCACATGAGAGACTTAAGGGTGAAATGGATTTTGGGGTTTATCATTTGGGTGTGTGTTTTTGCTTCTTTTTTTTTTTTTTTTCTCCATGAATCTCCATGAAAGAAGCTTGATGAAGATGATGATGATAGGCGGGTCGGAAGTGGGTAATTTTTTTGAAATGCAATTCATTTAAAAAGGATTTGGGGGTTTTTACTCCGAATGGAGGTATAAGTATAGGTTACTACTGGCAAGCGGTATTTTTGTCATTTTATTATGAAGGGTAAAATTCTGCAATAAGCAAGTAGAGGTATATTTAGTAGCTTTTTCTGCTTTTTAGAATTCAATGTTGGCCAATTTGGTTAAAGAGGCGTAAGTGAAGCCGAAAAGGTGGTAGAGGGGGTATTTTAGCCACACGATAGATGAATGAAGGATATATTTCAACCTTTTTGGATAGTTTAGGGCACTTTTGGACCTTTTCCATTTTGAATTTGTTTTTTCCCCTTTCGCTGACCCCTCGATTTAAACCCGTATTCGCGTTTTAAGTTTCCCGGATGGAAAAAAAGTCATCTCCCCCTAAAGATTTTCTTCCCATACTTGGCCCCCCAACCCAAGATCAAGCTGAAAAAAGGGGAAAAGGGGGCCTATCGCTCCAGCGCAAAACCCTTTTTGATGAAGTACTAGGGAAAGTAATTGCACTGACAAACTATTACTTATGTGCTTTTCCGGCACCTTTCAAGTTCAAATGGTTAGATGTATCAATTATCTAGGCTTAGCAAGAACAGCTAACTTAAAAATGATGTTTGGTACGTGCAAACGACTATTCTTCTGTACACCAGTCAGTCCTCTTTCGAGGTAGTCACCCCAAGGAATATTTACTAGCTAGCTAGTCTTTTTTCTTACATTTTGTGTCCTATATATGGAGATGATTGAGAATCTTTTTCACGCAAAAAATTGTTAATTAAATTTTGGCTTGTACATGAGAATATGACAAATTTTCAAGACCCGGTTTTTAATCTTGCCTTTAATTTGGTTCGAGAATCCTCTTTTCCACAGAGATAGGAGTCAAGGTCGTCCCCCTTGACTATTCTGAACCAGTGGTGAAGTGGGGCCCCCTTGGCATGATAACCCCCAAAGGGTTTGCATTTGATTAATAATATGGAATATCATTTGGTCGAACTGGCTAGCGTTTGCATCATTTTGGAAACTTTAAAACCATGGGGCCCAAAAAAACATTTTGCTTCCTTACCAAATTGCTTGTATTTACGCTTGTCTGCTGCTACTTTTCTAACATTAGCCACGGCCCAAACTAAAATTAACGGAAAAACCAATATAATAAAGCTTTTTGGGGCACGGGAAAAACAAAAAAATACAACGATATTAACCCTTTTAACATAATATACGTATATATATTACATGAAAAAATAAAACCCAAAAAAAAAAAAAAAATGCACCACAAAAATCACTATTCAAACACAACTACATACAATAAGACCAT